>NC_134983.1:18787878-19090909 GCF_050947335.1 Megachile rotundata
CCGCATCGAATTGCAGCCCCCTGGAAGGAATCTGCGAAGCAATCTCGCACCTTTTGGCTACGTTCCAAGGTGCAGTCGATCCAGACAATTCCTTTAATATAGTGTTGTAGTTTCCGCTCGAAGGAACTCCACGACACTCACCAGTATTTTTCAACGTAACTTTTGTTTGTTCTTCGAGATCAGGAATTTATCGCCGTCGCAAACTTTTTGACGTTTGGGCACGGAAAAGGAACGCGAGAAACGTTCGTGATGTTTGGTCGTTTTCGTTGCCGTCAAAATAACTTCCTTACGGTATTTCTTTCCTGTACTGAGTTGTATTTGTTGGATAACATTTTATTCAAAATGTCAATTCTTATATGTACAATTTTCAGAATTAAAATTATCTTACTTTCGATCATTCTACTTTACCGAACATCCGATCGTTTCGATTCCATGGGTATTTAACTGGAACGAATATCGACATTTAACTCGTTAACGACGTTTTTCAGTCACTCGAGATAATAAATCTCTCAAGCACCGATAACAAAAAGTATCTAAAGAGGAGTTAATTTATGTCTCACATAATCCACGTTGATGCGCAAGATTTTTCTTAGAATCGAATGGAAGTCGACAAAACACCATCCATAAATGCATCATTGCTTTCACTCGATTAATGGACCAGTTTCCCGTTTAATTAATCCGTAAACGTGTATTAACAAAACAAATTCATTATTACTATGTCATTGGTATATTTTTCGCTTATTAAGTCGGCAATTATCGATATCGTTTCACGCGTCACAGGGTAAAAACGTGTACATATGTTACTCGTTGATAAGAAAGTGCACACGTCGATGAATCACCGCGGAGGAAGTCCTTTTTCTTCCCGCGATTTTCAGCCGAACCATTTCCAGGCAAACTGGTACAAGGTGAAACGACAGAAATTAAACGGTCGATATGTACAAAAAACACATAACGGAACAATTCTGCCCGGCAGGTATCGCGTGTCTAACTGCCGTATACGTCTGCATTCAGTTTCTAACGTTCAATTCCACCATACGGGAGAAAAGTTTCGCCCGTTCTCAAGATCCACTCGATAATAAAATATGATGAACGGATCGCTAATTGAATAGTGAGAAAGTCGCATTGTTATTCTGTTAATCGCGTCGATGTTTCCTTTTGTTACTTCGTTTCGTTCTCTGTGAAATGGTATATCGATCGAATGCCGCAGTGAAAATGAATGTATATTTCCGGAATTTAGAAGTTGAGATTTCGGAATTGGGGTTTTGTGATTTGGGGAATTTTGGAAAAAAGAAAATTAGGGAACTGTGATGGAGATAATAAAATTTAGAGGGATATGGGATTAAGGGAATTAACATGTGAGGATTTCGTCATCTAGGGATTTTTTTATTTAGGCATTTTGGAATTACAGAATTCAGAAATTTTAACGTTTTGGAATTTGGGGATTTGAAAGTAGAGATTTTCTGAATCTAGGAAATTTTTCAAATTTAGGGATTTTTTTCAAATCTGAGGAATTTTTCAAATCTAAGGAATTTTCAGATCTAGGGAATTTTCAAATCTAAGGAATTTTCAAATCTAGGAAATTTCTCAAATCTAAAAAATTTTCACATCTAGGAAATGTTCAAATCTGGGGAATTTTTCAAATCCAAGGAATTTTCAGATCTAGGGAATTTTTCAAATCTATGGATTTTTTAATGTACACATTTCAGAATTGTAGAATTTTGCAGTTTCAAAATATTGCAATCTAGAGATATGGAAATTGGGAATTTTTAAGTCTAGGGAATTTTTTGAATTTATTTTCAATCAAATGTCAAATTATTTGGTAATTTTCTGTTGCAAAGTAAAGAAATAATTTTGCCTACTTGAAGATTTAAAATTTCGTACAAAATTGGACGTTCGGTTCCTAAAAGCCGAAGGTAAGAATCTTTTGTGAACGTATCAAAATAAATTCTGTGGAAACCTTTTCGTGAAACGACGTGATCGTCGTCTGTGATAAGACAATGTCTTTGAGAAAGACGCACGGTCGACGTAAGGAATGCATTTAAATCGCTCGATTGTGCGGAAACCCCAGTGCCGTGACAATCCCTCATGAACTCTCCTGCCAAACCCCATATGCTAAAGCTTGTAGGGAAACCTCGTATACGATAAAAGGAGAATAAATGTACCTGAAGAATATTGTACCGATAACGTTATCGACATGGGGAACATTAAGGAAATTTTTATCAAGTTAAACGAGAAGGAATTTTTATTAATTTCTGTAGAAAGTTGGAGAAGAAGGAATTTGGTTCAAGTTCAGTAAGAAGTGGAATAAGAAAAAATGTCAAGTTCAGTAAGAAATCCGTGTCGAAAGATGAACCACATTCACAAGTTTGTTCAATGTAACAAATTGTAATATTTTTAAACTAAAACTATAGTGTTTCATATATTATGATGTATAAACACAGTGAAACAGACAATAGTAATTAATAGTAATTAATACGGAAATAATAACTCGAAAAAATTCGACAAACTTGTCAACAGAAATATTTTTAATTTACCAACTACCAACAGTGAAAATTCGACTAATAAATCAAGTGAGAATGCACGTCGGACGTACCTGACTTAACTATAAACGAAGATACATTTAGTCAATTTTGATGTAACGAAGTTTCAACAAATTTTGAAAGGAGACGTATATCGAACGCTTTCTCCCGAGCCACACGTTGCCGAACGAAATTGGTGGCTGAGCTATTGGCGTATCTGGATCTGGTCAGTTTGAAGGAACGTGCGGTTATAGCGGAGTCGGCATGACTGACGGCAACTTAATGAGATCCGTCGTGATATAAAGACACGACGATGACTCACGCCGCAGGAAGTCTCCTCTGTGCAAAAGCGAGACCGGACGTCTTCCGTTCTTTAAACTGGCACGAGGTGAAACGGAGTCAGTGACACTGCTTAACTTATGTACCTTCCATGGAATTTTTGTGTATGTCATTTCAATTTTTAGATCTTAGCATAATATCTAAAAATATCTTCATGCACAAAACTCTCGACTGTGTCGCTCAGTCAGAAACTTTTCGCATTTGATAAAAAATGAACCAATTCTTTGAACAAATAAGGAAAATTTTCTTTCATGATTATAAATAGAAATGAAGACAAAGAATAAAGCATAAAAGGAAGGACAATGAAAATGCAGAAAAGTACCTGACAAAGTTTAATAATAAATATTGTTTCAACTATCGTTAGATTAATTAATATTGGTGCTGCTAGAAAGATTAAGTGAAAATCCTTACGAGGTTAACTATTCTTAACTCGTAAGTGTGCTGTACTCTTACTAAGGAGTAAAAACTTAATATCAAAAAGTAGAATGTGGTACCACAATACTCTTACTAAAGAGTAAAAACTTAATACCAAAGAGTAGAACATGGTACCACAGCACGGATACCAAAGAGTAAAAACTTAATACCAAAAAGTAGAATCTAGCACCACAGTACCCTTACCAAAGACTAAAAACTTAATACCAAAGAGTAGAATGTGGCACCATAATTTTGCTGAACAGCATATTTCTTTTGGAGCCTCTAAAAATAAATCCTTCACACTCATTGTGTTTTGTTACTCCTCTGTCCGACGTTCTCGCGTCGAATTAATCGAAGAGAATCCATGACTCTCGACCTCCGAGGCACGATGAACTTGCAATTAATTGGCGTACAATAACGGGACGATCAAGATCTCACAGGCTATACGTTCGAATATCGTGGGTGTATTGCTTCTGGTGTTCCATGGTACGATGAAAAAGTAGGCCGCACGGTTCATCTTCCACGCTGAAGAAGACTAGCTTGGGAAAGGACGGATCGCAACTCGGATAAGACCTGCAATTTCTTTCTCGTTTGGTACCGCCTAAAAGTTCTACACGATAATTACGTCTCTAATTACTTTACGGCTATACATGAACGCTGTGCTTCTTTTCTTTCTTTCTGAACCATGGAATATACAGGGTGTACCACTAGTGCAATGTTCAGATTCACTAGTAACTGAAATGAGGGGCAGCTGTCGTTACATTTTACTATACTATGATAGTGCGGTAAATCTTAAATACTACGGTAGTGCAGTAAATCTTAAATACTACGGTAGTGCAGTAAATATAGTAATACATTCATGTACAGAATATATCACAACCACTGTAACCAGTAATGGTGGTAAAACACGTCATTCTGAACAAAATTTCCCTTTGCAAAAATGGAGTCTAAAGCGCCGTTTTCGAATTATTAAGGAAAAACACGGACCAACCATAGCGCGGAGACCACGCGCGCCCGGAAGCGGGAGTGATAGCTTGCAGCCGAGCGCGATCATGAACAAGCGCCTTTGCGAGACAGTGTAAACGTTTAACCCTTGCCACACTTTGACGAGTCCGACACGTGACGCACTTCAACTGTGATTAACCTTACTCGAATTTTAAATACACTTCAATTTGAAGTCCAGATTCATAATTTGCATAGTCAAGATTTGTGAAATACAAAGTGCATTTGTAAAATACGGAATCCAACACATTCCCGGTGGATGGAAGTGGGATCTGGTCGTTGCGAATTTTAATCGATAGCCCTTCGACTGGGATTTGGAAATTGGGGTAATTGAAATTGGGGCAAGTGGAAATTGGGGAAAATGGAATTGGGGAAAGTGGAAATTGGGGAAATTGAGAATTGAGGAAATTGGAATTTGGGAAATTAGAATTGGGAGAATTGAGAATTGGGGAAAGTGGAAATTGGGGAAATTGGAATTTGAGAAATTAGAATTGGGAGAATTGGGAATTGGGGAAAGTGGAATTGGGGGAATTTGGGATTTGGGGAATGTGGAATTGGGGGAATGTGGAATTTGGGGTATGTGGAATTTGGGGAATGTGGAATTTGGGGAATTTGGAATTGGTATAATTGAGAATTGGGAAAAGTGAAAATTGGAGAAATTAGAAATTGGGGAAAGTGGAATTGAGGGAATTTGGAGTTTCGGGAATGTGGAATTGGGAGAATTTGGAGTTTCGGGAATGTGGAATTTGGGGAATTGGAAATTAATGTAATTGAGAATTGGGAAAAGTGGAAATTAGAGAAATTAAGAATTGGGGAAATTAGAATTGGTAGAATTGGGAATTAGGAAACGTGGAAATTGTGGAAATTGGTATAGAAAAGATCTTGGGGAAGAATGTACAAAATATCATGTTACAAGTATCAAGATAATAATGTCTGAGATTTCCCGGTGTAGAAGGTAGACGTCGTATAAAACTAAACTATTAGTTGAAGTATAGAATCACTCTCCCATGAAACTTTAGCAAATTATGGAAATTATAGCGGTGAAGGCAATTAACACTTAAACGATGTTTATAATCTTTCGTTCCTAATTAATTGACTGTGTAATATGGATATAAATTTGTGAGATTTATAATGCATAAATTGTTCGGAATTTTAAGTAGCGATTTTATATTACGTATACGAGGGGAATATGTCGAGCGGAAAGTTTTAATTCAAAATTCAAATAAATCACATAGCAAAAGCAGTATCCTACAAAATACATACCAAAAACTATTTTACATACACAAATACATTTAATAATCTATAGCCGTAATTTCTCATAAAACAATTTATCTCAACACAAAAATACTGAAATAATAAATTTTATCTCAAACATTCGTCTCAATATTTTAATGAAATTAAACAGAATATATATCTATTTTATTTAACAAGCCCTGCAACAACCGATAAAAAGTGGTCGAGCGTATCCAGATCACTAGTTCCATTAAGTACGTTCAAAGACGTTAAGCATAATAGTTTCTTAGCGGTCAATAAACGCTCCTCGCATAAATATTCGTGAAGGCCTCAGTAGAAAATCTAATGTATTTGCATAGGGTAGGATTTTTACGCGGGATATAAATCACTCGGCGCTTTCGATTCGTTGTAACATCAATTTGCCAGTCTGTCGTTATTCATCCATCCGTTGCTACGGTGTCGAATCGCGTACGCCGGTCGCGGAGTCGAGGCTTGCATATATTAACCGTGTGCCATGGAGCTTTGATGTAGCACCGGCACTCTCAGAACAGAACGAGGAGGTTCGTCGAACGTCTAAAAAGCACGTCGCGGACCATTCCTCTCGTATACACTCTCGTAAACCGTGTAACGGCCAAGATCGGCCGAGCACCGCCGCTAATGGAACGCCAAATAAAGCCAGACGTTCGTCGTAAAGAGAAATTAGGTAATTAAAAGCGAGTCCGTCGCGGATGCAACGTACTGTGTAATTTCTCAGAGATTACCACCCCGCGTTTCTTCGTTTCGCGGCCGAACTTCATTTACCGGGCGCGACAAAAACCGAATATTGATTAGCGCGATCATGGTACAAATTAGCAACCTGTTCCTTTTTTTGCGGACGCGTTCCCTACGGGAAAAAGCGAGGTACATGACGGATAAGATAGATCTGCTTTACGGTGTACGTGACGAGGTCTAGAAATTTTTTGTATCTACAGATTTTTGGGGGATTTAGGAATTTCGTCAATGTAGATATTTTTAGAATTTGGACATTTTTTGATTCGATTCTGAGGCGTATGAAGATCTAGACAGATTGTCGATTCTTGACCAAGAATAACAAGATTTACAGACATTGACATCTACTGATTTTAGGCTAAGTTCACCGTCGAAGCATAGAAAATTTGCTGAGTGCAGTCACTGTCATTGTTGCCTCTCGTAATGCTTACAATTATTTTTAGAATTAGGACATTTTTTGATTCGATTCTGAGGCGTATGAAGGTCTAGACAAGTTGCCGATTCTTGTCCAAGAATAACAAGATTTACAGACATTGACATCTACTGATTTTAGGCTAAGTTCACCGTCGAAGTATAGAAAATTTGCTGAGTGGAGTCACTGTTATTGTTGCCTCTTGTAATGCTTACAATTATTTTTAGAATTAGGACATTTTTTGATTCGATTCTAAGGCGTATGAAGGTCTAGACAAGTTGCCGATTCTTGACCAAGAATAACAAGATTTACAGACATTGACATCTACTGATTTTAGGCTAAGTTTATCGTGGAAGTATAGAAAGTTTGCTGAGTACAGTCACTATCAGCACGTGGCCCTTAAAATTACGTGACTACGGTCATATTCGCGACACAAAAGCTCCCCATATCGTGTAGACACCCCGCAAGGGGTTAAAAACCCCGTGTGTTGGCGTTGACGTATCCGCACAGATACGCGTATTAAACGCGTCGTTTTCGTGATTTATTAAATCACAGTGCCGTGATAAGAAAGCACGGACGCTTGTATCGCATTCATCGATTCAACGTGACTTCATTGTAAGCATTACGAGAGGCAACAATGAAGTTCCTCGTCTACGTATCCGTACCACCGCGAGACGTATCCACCTACCGAGGCACTTTGGAAAAATGTTTCGCCCTCGTGCGGCTCGTGCTTGTCCGATGTATGCAGATAGCGGACAACTGCACTCGACGTATATACGTGCACGCGTGTATGTACCAGCTTAAATTCGTATCCAGCACGGTGTAATTATATAACCGATGACCGTAGCGGTGTATAATTACGCTCGAATTTCCCTTCGAGCGATACTTGACAAATATACCAGATACGGCTGTGGATGGAAAAAATATGAACGACTGGGTAAAACCGAGACAAAGGTATTGATTGTACTGGGAGGCAAGTTTTAAATGATAGTTGATTTTTTTGATGATATGCTTGTGACGATTTAAGTCTTATCCGGATTAGTTTTTTATTTGTGGAACGGGCGGAGTTACGTGGTGGACTCTAGTTATATTGCCGATTTTAGATAAGGTTTCGTGTACACTAGCGATGGACTCCATTATTGTAAAATGTGTAGGTTATATCGTTACGCGTTCACTATAGCCACTTGTTATATCGCCATGGGTTCTATTTGCCACGTGTTATATCGCCACGGGTTCGATATTGCCACATGTTATATCGCCACGGGTTCTATATTGCCACGTGTTATATCGCCACGGGTTCTATATTGCCACGTGTTATATCGCTACGGGTTCTATATTGCCACGTGTTATATCGTCACGCGTTTACTATAGCCACCTGTTATATCGCCATGGGTTCTATTTGCCACGTGTTATATCGCCACGGGTTCTATACTGCCACATGTTATATCGCCATGGGTTTTATATTGCCACGTCCTATATCGCCACGGGTTCCATATTGTCACGTGTTATATCGCCACGGGTTCTATATTGCCACGTGTTCTATATTGCCACGTGTTATATCTCCACGGGTTCTATATTGCCACGTGTTATATCGCCACGGGTTCTATATTGCCACGTGTTATATCGTCACGCGTTTACTATAGCCACCTGTTATATCGCCATGGGTTCTATTTGCCACGTGTTATATCGCCACGGGTTCTACACTGCCACATGTTATATCGCCATGGGTTTTATATTGCCACGTCCTATATCGCCACGGGTTCCATATTGTCACGTGTTATATCGCCACGGATTCTATATTGCCACGTGTTATATCTCCACGGGTTCCATATTGCCACGTGTTATATCGCCACGGGTTCCATATTGCCACGCGTTATATCGCCACGGGTTCTATATTGCCACGTGTTATATCGTCACGCGTTCACTATAGCCACTTGTTATATCACCACGGGTTCCATATTGCCAAGTGTTATATCGCCGCGGGTTCTATATTGCCACCAGTTATATCGCCACGGGTTCTATATTGCCAAGTGTTATATCGCCGCGGGTTCTATATTGCCACGTGTTATATCGCCACGGGTTCTATATTGCCACGTGTTCGTTATAATAACACGTTATATAGTTACGAGTCATTTCACCACTCGATATATCACCACTTGTTATATCGCCACTTGCTGTATCACCACGAGTAATACTCTCACGCATCTTATCGCTACGCACTACATAGCCACGCATCCAATAATGCCTTACTAGTATTTACTAAACTCATATCATCATGGGTTAATTCACTACTAGTTATAAACCCAAATATTATTTTATCGTGTGTCCTATCGTTAAGTGTTATTTCACCTCGCCTTATATCACCAAGTATTATTTCACCACACGTTATAATACCGGCTGGTGTCATATCATCACGCGTTGTATTGCAAAGCTACATATCATTCCTCTATAGTTCCTTTAAAAGATATTGTAGCTGATTTACTGGTTTGTGTACGTTCATGTTAGAACCGTATTACGTATCAATAGAGAATTATTGTTTCAAATGCGTCTAGTACCTTTTATTGTTCTGACATTGCAATGTTAACTGTTTCAGAGTTCAATGACTCGCTAATTGGTGTAATTATGTACATCGCCTGAGTTCATGTTTTGGATCACTTATCGACAACTAGCAGTTATTCCAGTTGATCACTTGATCGATTAAAACATCGTTTTCAATTAGCGAAGGAAGTCATCTAGAACCAAAAACTCCAGTATCTTGACTAGTTCTCATCATAGGAGTTAGAAAACAAGATAGGTACTCGAATCTATGCACGTTGTGTGCATGCAGATAACGAGAAATACACTTATTTTATTTGTTAATCATGTACACAGACACCTGGTGTATTAAAATGCAAAGTTAATAGTAAAATGTTATATTATTATAACACTCAGATGTATAAACTTCTATGTAATTCTTTAAATAATTAATAATGTAATTAACAAAATTTGAGGCACTAGAAAAGATAAGGATAATCAGGTCATGTATATACTTTCTTTCATATTTCTTTCTTTCGCATACTCGTAGTTTTACTTGTTCCAGAAACTTTTACTGATTTGTTCTACAAGTCTGAAAGATGTCATGATCACACTGTACCTGCACAAAGGCTTGTAACTACATAGCTACTTGTTTCTCTAAATGAAACGAATTTTTCCTCGTGTCATGTCGTGAGAATACCTTCAGGGAAAACAAAAACTCGCGAACAGAGGGATCACTGAAAGGAAGTCATTACACCTACGAGCCTTTGTATTCCTGTAAAGAATCTCTCAGTACCATAAGAAAAAACGTATCATTTCATCTGTATAGTCGATCTCTACAATACAGCAGATACATTTTCATCAACCAAAAACATTATCCCACTTTTGATATCGGCTGAGTGAAACCTTGATTATCCACTTGCAGGTCATGCTGTACTTCTTCAAGAAGTGCTCACTATACCAGCACTCCACAGTGCCAATAATAATTGAAATGTTAAGTTTCATGACCCTATTTTTATTAAAATAATACAAAGAAACAAAGAAATGATTATTAGAAACAACTCATAAAGATACGAGAGACTACGCACAGCAAGAATATACAGATTTATTACAATTACTAGTAAATGTATGGTTAGGTTAGGTAATCGTTGCCGTCCGCCATATTGCAAAACTATGCGCATGCGCACTTCGAAATCTCCCATGATTCATTCCTCGCGGGCATTTAAATTTGTTGTGTCTCCTTTCCTTGTCCCGTATCCGTAGAGTTTAAGCAGGTGTATCAATTCGCGATTAGTTTATTCATCGATTCACCGGAACTCGGTTTCGATGATGGCGGAACGAAGTCGAAGACACGCGGATACGCGCTCCCTTTCGACGAGCAGAAGAAAAGTCGCGCCGCATGCGGTCCGCTTCGATGCACGCTGTCGTCGCACACATGCACACAAACGTACACGGATTATATACGTACACGTGTAAGTACGTATACATAATGAATAGCGTGCGGCATTATTTTCTGCGGAGCGTGGATAAGGTTATGAATACGTAGCGCCGCGAGCACGTATAACTCTCGTGAATACGTATCTATCCGGGACCACCCAGGTCCTCGCGTTAAATCCTTGCCAGCAGCTGCCCATTCGTCCATTACGGTTCTCGTACAGGTCTCGAGAGGAGCGGAGAAGAGAGAAGAGGAACACGGGACTCCCGCTTCGTTCGCCGTTTCCTTATGGCTCCCCTCGATCGGCCGTCTTCGATTCTCTGCCTATCCTCGTCCGTTAACTCGCTGACAACGCGACCGGCAGGTGTACGCCTTTCAGCGTTTCCTGTGGCGAGCTGCTTCCGTCGTTCGGATCCTCACTTTTTCCATATACAAAATCTCTTAATGCTTAATTACAACTTTTTGTAATTTCTCAATGACTGTAGCAGAAATAAAAAATGAAATTTTTTAATTTGAAAAATTAGATGCTTGAAAATTTCAAATTTTGAAATCTTTGAAATTCTGTGCATGAAATTATGGGAACTGTTAAACTATAAATTCTTAAGTTCTTTTTCTAAATTTCTAAATTGCGAAGCTGCTAAATCCTTGAATTCGAAAGTGGAATAGTAAGAAAAGAGTAAAAGGTGTTTACTTTAAATATTTTCTAATTACATATATATTGAGGCAGTAAAGTCTGAAAACCATAAACACCGAAAAGTAATAAACTAGATTACGATAAACATAGAAAATCCTCGATCGCAATAAACCGTGTGAACGATATTACTAAAATACGACCAATGAATTATGATGCGATTGCACGGTCGTAAAAAAAGGAAATTCCACATAACGAAAACAGAGAAGTTGAGGATGAAAGTGTCTCGAAAATGCTCCAGTCAGCAAGCGTAAATCTGCATTAATTGAAAAGTTCCTGGAAGGATGGCGCCGATAGCAAGTGCAAATTAGTCCGGCTAGAAGGTGAGTAATAAATACGAATTCCTACCGTTTCTCTCGCGGCAATGCTAAACGGCTGGGATAGGTGCGAAATCATTTTCATACGAGGCTGTGAAACGTGTAAGTACTTCCTTGGTGCTCGTGTTGTCCCGATAGTGAATCCGACACGCATCAAAGCCCGTTTACTCTTACTCGAACGTCGTGTATGTGCGTCCTCCGACAGTCAATTACTGCCAGCGTATGTGTACGTGCACATAAATATGCGATTTGAATAATAGAAAACTCGATGGGAAACTCGGAGGACGAGATGAAATTTATTTCAATAAATTTCAATTTATTTCACGAGCGTTATACTCACGGTTTTCACCGTGGCCTAATTTGGCGGGAAATTTGAACTGCTTACACGCGAATCGGGTTGATCTAACAAAATATGTGGCGTTACGATACTTTGTAGAGATTTAGCAATTACTATTTATTTCAACTTCACGATGGAGCGATATACTTAAGGTTTTTATCGTGGCCCAATTTGGCGGGAAATTTGAACTACTTCCACACGAGTCTTGTTAATCTAACAAAATATGTGACGTTACGATACCTCGTAGAGATTTAGTAATTACTATTTATTTCCACTTTGCGATGGAGCGATATACTTAAGGTTTTTATCGTGGCCCAATTTGGCGGGAAATTTGAACTACTTCCACACGAGTCTTGTTAATCTAACAAAATATGTGGCGTTACGATACTTTGTAGAGATTTAGCAACTGCAATTTATTTCAACTTCACGATGAAGCGTTATACGCATGGTTTTCACCGTGGCCCAATTTGGCGGGAAGTTTGAACTGCTTCCACATAAGTCTGGTTAATCTAACAAAATATGTGGCGTTACCTCGTAGAGAGCAATTACAAATTCGATTTCTAAATTTACTTTCACGGAAATAGGTATTAAGAATTTTTTCTGGAAGTAGAACTTTCTTGCTATTTGTAGTGGACTATTTGAAACAAGCAATTTTCCAGTGCTGTTCGTAAAAATATAGAGTAATCGACTCTTTATATGATCACCCAATTTGCAACTAGGCATTTCACGTTAAAGTAGATTCAAATAGAGTTAGAAAGTCAAACCGATTTTCTTGAGGTTTTCATTAAAACGATTGACTGTATGAAAGTCAAACTAATTTTCTGCAATTTTTCGTAAGAGGCTATAATCTCTGTAAACAGGCATTCGTAATATTTAGCAAAGTATCGTACAGGATCTATTTGTCTCGTGGACGCAAAAACTGCTATATAGAACGCGTTAAGTGGTTTTCGCAATATCGAGTATCTCGATTGGATATTGTCGATCAATTAATTTAATCAATCGTTAATCGATTTTCCCCGTGGTCTAATTGATCGGAAGTCAACGTAGAAAATTGCTCTTATTAAACGTCCCCTCGACGACGGCTATATAATGAACGGTGTAATTTCATCCCCGCGAAATTACTCGCGATTGTCCGTTAAAACGATCGTCCTCGTTGGTGAAATAGAGCACGGAATTATCCTTACTCTTACTGCATGCATTATGCATTTACTTTCATTTCATTTGTTGTTTTATTTATCCTTAACGCTTTTGCGGGCAACAGTGCCACGGTTCGGTCCTCGTTAACGATATCCAACCGGGAAAGCTGGCGACCATTAAATCGGCTCGAGTCGATAATTATAAAATACCGTCTCGTCGACTTGGATAAATTATCATATAAATTATGTTACGAATCTTTCATTCACGTTTTTCTCTTACACGACACACGGCTGCTTTTAGCGGACGTAAAGCTTTACGTTGATTCGCGGACGAACGTTAACGAGAAGCTTCAAATCGTTGGTAATTCGCGACTAGCTGTGAATGATTAGCGCAAATTACTCGTTCGAGTAGCATTAGCGACGGTGTGCTAATGGAAATCGTCAATTTTGTGGTTCCTTCTATTTCTAAGCAATATTCTAGAGTTAAACACTAATTTGAGGATAGTCTCTCAAGATATTGCCATCGGTGAGACTGATACTTTTGGTACAGGCGCATGGCGATATAGCGCATGGCCATATAATAGGAGACTATATACTCGGTTGATCATTCAATGTATGAGGAGTATAAATTACAACGATGAAACGTGTGACAAATATAATTCACGGCGATACAATAAGAGGCGATATAACAAGTGGCGATATAATGAGAGGCGATGGAACAAGTGACGATACAATTTCATACAACGCGTGACTAATATAGCGTGATACAATCTAACCTATTGCAACATCACGTGTGACGAATACAATACGTGGCGATATAACTAGCGGCGATATAACACGTGCCGAATATAACGCGCTGCGAATGCAGTATGTTGCAATATAATACGTGACGAGTTCAACCCATTACGATATAATGCGCGACTTGTACAATATGTGGTGATATAGCGGGTGGCGATATAACTAGTGGCGATATAACACGAGCTGAATATAACGCGCGGCGATTACAGTGTGTTGCAATATAATACGTGGCGAGTTGAACCCATTACGATATAATGCGCGACTTGTACAATATGTGGCGATATAGCGGGTGGCGATATAACTAGTGGCGATATAACACGAGCTGAATATAACGCACGGCGATTACAGTGTGTTGCAATATAATACGTGGCGAGTTGAACCCGTTACGATATAATGCGCGACTTGTACAATATGTGGCGATATAACGAGTGGCGATATAACACGAGCTGAATATAACGCGCGGCGATTACAGTGTGTTGCAATATAATACATGACGAGTTCAACCCATTACGATATAATACGTGACTTGTACAATATGTGGCGATATAACACGAGCTGAATACAACGCGCGGCGATTACAGTGTGTTGCAATATAATACGTGACGAGTTCAACCCATTACGATATAATGCGCGACTTGTACAATATGTGGCGATATAACGAATGGCGATATAACGCGAGTTAAATACACCCCGTTGCAATATAATGCATAGCAATGTAAATCGTGTCCACTATAACGATTGGACATTCCACGTATGAAAAATTAAAATTATGCAATATAACGAGTGGTAAATATCTATGTGGTGATATAACGCATAGCGAATAATTCTTAGATCAACTAAAAAGCTACTCTCCTTAACGGTATCTTAATATTTCATAGAAATAACTAATTTCCTATAACATTCTGATATTATCGTTATATACCGATAACCGAATCAATAGGTAATTACGTATCCACTCCGAAACGGGCTTAGATTCAGCGTAATAGTCAATTTTGATCCAATCAATTCAATCGAAGAAGAATTGTCGACGATAATAATCGATACTTCCTATTAAGCAATTTAATGTCGAATTGTTTGAATATCATCGATATGTATCAATATCATTCCAGTCACTAGCCATACATAGTTGCATACACTGAATAGGCAGAGATAAGAATTACGAACAGAGATTTATTCTCCTTCTACCTTCTACCTTCTATTCAACGGCGTTGAAACGTTTGTATTTGCATAGAATAGAATCTGCTTTTCGAGACAGAGATTCATGGATATCGCTGTATACACGCGGTCTATACGATCGATACTAACGGACGAGATGAACAACGTGTGTGTACGTCGTGTAAATTGTGATACAACGGTAAATTGCAAAATATGCGATAAGCGATTACTCTTTCTTATTGACCATTCTTATACGTTGCGCGTCGGGACGTTCGTTCGGAAATGGCGAAACAAGATTAAATTAAACTACACGATTTCCTTAAACTTTAACTTTATGTATACTATTATTCGTCGACCACCGTGAATATTATATAAGCTGCACGAGAAGAGGATTGATAAGTATAGTAAACAGAACTCGATAGGCCCGTTAGTAACTTTTTGCACTGTGCTGTTTAGAGTTTCGTAACCGGTTGATCCAGCATTGAGATTATTTTTACGTCGACCAGTTACGTCATGGATGTTACATCCTTTCGGGTGTGAATTATTTTACTCTCAGAATTATCGTGGTTGTAAATTTAGAAAGTTGCTAATTAGAGGATTTCAGAATTCGGGATATTGATTTCGTAATTTCGGATGTGAAGATATTACGATTTGGTGATATAGGAATTTCAGAATTTGGGCACTTGGATATAGGGATTTTCGGGATATTTAGAATTTTGGATTTAGAGATTCTTGGGATCTAGGGACTCCTGAGATCTAGGGATTCCTGGGATCTAGGGACTTCTGGGATCTAGGGATTCCTGGGATTTAGGGATTCTTGGGCTCTAGGGATTCTTGGGATGTAGGGATTCTTGGAATCTAGGGATTCCTGGGATCTAGGGATTCTTGGGATCTAGGGATTCTTGGGATCTAGGGATTCTTGGGATCTAGGGATTCTTGGGATCTAGGGATTCTTGGGATCTAGGGATTCTTGGGATCTAGGGATTCTTGGGATCTAGGGATTCTTGGGATCTAGGGATTCTTGGGATCTAGGGATTCTTGGGATCTAGGGATTCTTGGGATCTAGGGATTCTTGGGATCTAGGGATTCTTGGGATCTAGGGATTCTTGGGATCTAGGGATTCTTGGGATCTAGGGATTCTTGGGATCTAGGGATTCTTGGGATCTAGGGATTCTTGGGATCTAGGGATTCTTGGGATCTAGGGATTCTTGGGATCTAGGGATTCTTGGGATCTAGGGATTCTTGGGATCTAGGGATTCTTGGGATCTAGGGATTCTTGGGATCTAGGGATTCTTGGGATCTAGGGATTCTTGGGATCTAGGGATTCTTGGGATCTAGGGATTCTTGGGATCTAGGGATTCTTGGGATCTAGGGATTCTTGGGATCTAAAGATTCTTGGGATCTAGGGATTCTTGGGATTTAAAGATTCTTGGGATCGAGGGATTCTTGGGATCTAAGGATTTTTTGGATATGTAGAACTTTGGATCTAGGGTTTTTCGGGAGCTGGGGATTCTGTGGATCTCTGGATTTTTGGGGCCTAGGGATTTCTAAACCGAGAGATATCGAAATCTATTGATTACCTGATCTATTAATTTGGATAACTAGGGATGTTGAGATACATGAAATTGAGAATACAAAGTTTAGTGATATAATGATCTGGGAATTTGAAAGTTCAGAAATTTATGATTTCCTGAAATGTGCGAAATTGCAACTTGTACACTTTCGAAATTTCTGCAATCAATAAGACTTGAAAAATTCTAATCGTAAAGTTTCTAAGTTTCCAAACGAAGCAATAAAGTTGTTGGGAAAAAATGATTTCACAGAAACGTTGTACCAGCCACGATCGAAGAGAACTTTCCACGAGCGTGGTAAACGATTTTTAGCAGGATCGCCGATAGACATCGGCCACGTAGAAACCTGTTGGCCGATTCATCGACGAAGGCAGGGAAACCATCGAATCGTGGATGCTTACGAACACGGCGAGCGTGGAAAAAATTCCGGAAGGCAGCGACCGATGGGGTCACGATGGGGATACCACGGTACCCGAGGCTTCGTATCTCCATAATGACAAGCAACGGTAAAACGCTGGATGACGAGGATGACGCCGAGAGAAGCTGATGCATTCTCGACTAAAGGATGTCAATTGCACCGGAGCCGCTAGCGTACACGCAGTCGCCATAATACCGCACAACAATATAAATTGCACCGTGCGCGAACGTTATTGAAATAACGAGACGAAAGGTCCCTCTCTGACCCACGCTCCTCCCTTTTCATTCGCTCGATTCTTACAAAAGTAACGTTTTACACGACTGGACACGTCAGCGGGAAGATTGCAACTTTTTCGTTCGCTTGTTTGTTGCTGACTTTTATATCGCACTGATGGATGCCTCAAGCCGGATATTTCTGAAGCTGGACACGTGAGATGCAATACACGGCAACATCAATCAACGGGTACGGTCTTTTTTATTCTTCGGAAATTTTTATGCTTCTTGCGGGATGCAATTAGCTGATAGTGAGGTAAGAAGCTTTATGTAACTTTTAAACGTAACCTGATATGATTTATAATTTTACTGAACGATTCTTTGGGTTTCAGTTTGAACTTTATGTGTAACCTAACCTACTTTGAGACAATTTTATAATTTAAACTTGTGTATCTTTATTTAAGCAGGAAACATAACCTAACCTAATCTGATACTTAATTTTATTATCTAACTCTATGTCTTTCAATTTGAGTTTCAAGTATAACCTAACCTAACTTGAGACAATTTTATGATTCAAACTTATGTACCCTTATTTAAACATGATACATAACCTAACTTAATTTCATACATAATTTTATTATTTAACTTTATGTCTTTCAGTTCGAACTTCAAATATAACCTAACCTCTCTTGAGACATAATTATATGATTCAAACTTATGTACCTTTATTTAAACATGATACATAACCTAACCTAATCTGATACTTAATTTCATTATCTAACTCTATGTCTTTCAGTTTGGGCTTCAAGTATAACCTAACCTAACTTGAGACATAATTATATGATTCAAACTTATGTACCTTTATTTAAACATGAAACATAACCTAACCTAATCTGATACTTAATTTTATTATCTAACTCTATGTCTTTTAGTTTGAACTTCAAGTATAACCTAACCTAACTTGAGACATAATTATATGATTCAAACTTATGTACCTTTATTTAAACATGAAACATAACATAACCTAACCTGATACTTAATTTTATTATCTAACTCTATGACTTTCAGTTTGAGCTTCAACCTAACCTACCTTGACACATAATTATACAATTCAAACCTATTTACCTTTGTCTAAACATGAAACATAAGCTAAAAATAATTTATCATTTTATTCTATGTTCTTCAGTTAAAAAATTAAATATAATTTGAAATAAAGATTAAAATAGAAGTAATTAAACTTGAAGAATAGAACTTATAAATAGGTTAGGTTAGGTTATATATCATAAAATAATTTAACGAGCGAAGAATATAGAAAATAGTGATAGATAATATGAAGTAATCGACATCATGAAAATTACTATATTCGTTAACCTAAATGTGGATTTGTATCCAGACCACGATATTATTTTTAATACTCTACATAACATTTACTCAATCGCTTTAAATGTTTTTTATTAGCAACGTAAAGTAGAGATTATAACCAGAAAAATGTAGAATACCTGACAGGTATGTGTCATAAAAATATAATAAGTCGAAACACTGGTTTTACCGCAATCGTCGATCATTTCATCAAGGTTTATGTAATATTAACGTTATTTAACGGCGAGTGTACAAGGTGCGTCAAATCAATCAAATCTATAGATTCTCAAGTTCTCATATTTCTAAATTTCTGAATTTCTAAATTTAAAAATTTCTAGATTTTCATATTTCCAAATTTCAAATTTTTCAAATTCCAAAATCCCCAAATTCTCATTATTCCAAATCTCAACACTTTCAAATTCCCCAATCCCCAAATTCTCATACTTCCAAATCTCAACACTTTTAAATTCCTAAATTCCCAAATTCTCATACTTCCAAATGTCAACATGTTTAAATTCCCAAATCCCCAAATTCTCATACTTCCAAATCTCAACATTTCCAAATTCCCAAATCCCCAAATTCCTAAATTACCAATTCCAAAATCCCAAATTTCAAAATTTCCAATTCCCATATTTTCAAATTTACACATTTCCAATTTCCTATATTGTCAAATTTACAAATCCCAATTTCCCACACTCAATACTTCCAAATGTCCAGAAGTCTGAACATGTACATTTGTCTGATACACCCAGTACATATTAATTGACTATTAGAAACACCCAGAATATAATAATTGACTATTTGAAGCACCCTAAATATACACATCTACCATATGAAACCTCACATATGTACATGTACCATCTGTATCACCCAGTACACATACTCCTTTGAAAAAGCTGTACATATAAATGCACAGTTTGAAACACCCAGTACATATTAATTGACTATTAGAAACACCCAGAATATAATAATTGACTATTTGAAGCACCCTAATAATATACACATGTACCATATGAAACCTCACATATGTACATATACCATCTGTATCACCCAGTACACATACTCCTTTGAAAAAGCTGTACATACAAATGCACAGTTTGAAACACCCAGTACATATTAATTGACTATTAGAAACACCCAGAATATAATAATTGACTATTTGAAGCTAAATATACACATCTACCATTTGAAACCTCACATATGTACATATATGTGTATCACCCAGTACACACACTCCTTTAAAAACCCTGTACATATAAATGCACCATTTCAAATAACATTACTTTGATTCACTAATCGAAACACCCGGTATATATGCATCTACTATTTGAAATGATTTGAGGTCGGAGTTATCGAACTATGGGACGTTGCACCATCGTCGTCAAGGATCTCGTCTCTCGTTATGTCCGATGCAATTTATCCCGGTGGCTAGTGTTACTTTCCCGACAACCGGTAGTCACACTCGACTGCAGTTGACATCCTTTACCTGAGAGATACGCGGGCTACTTCATATTCCTCGATTTATTTACGTTTGTTCGTTAGCAAGCTGCAGAACCTGATCCACGTAGATGACATTTTCTATCGTTCGAAGGCGGTTGCTACGAAACCACCTCGTTCAAACGGCATCAACGTGGATCCTCGTTTTCTTCGCGCACCATTTACCTCGCTAACGATATTCGCACCGATTCTCCGTTCTACCGGATCTTGTTTGTCTTTTTTTCAGTCGACAAATGTATCTCTTCCGTAGTGAACCCTAGGAATAGTCGGGCAAGTACTCTTCGTGTACTCTTGTTACGTTTTTCGTAGAGTCAATTTCATTAGGCACCCTTTTTAAAGCAGGGTGTATAAAATGAAGTTTTTTAATGAATGTGTACTTATGAATGCTGCAATGTGAAGATGTTCAATGTATATGTACATTGAATGTTATAGTATGAAACTGTTCAATAAATATATACATATGAATATTGCAACATGAAGATATTCAATGATCATATACATATGACTGTCCACATATGAAACTATTCAATAAATATATACATATGAATGTTACAACATGAAGATGTTCAATGAACATATACATATGACTGTCCACATATGAAACTGTTCAATGAACATATACATATGAATATTGCAACATGAAGATATTCAATGAACATATACATATGACTGTCCACATATGAAACTATTCAATAAATATAAACATATGAAGGTTACAATATGCAACTGTTCAATAAATATATACATGTGAATGTCACAACATGAAGATATTCTATGAACATATACATATGACTGTCCACATATGAAACATTTCAATAAATATATACATATGAATGTCACAACATGAAGATATTCAATGAACATATACATATGACTGTCCACATATGAAACTGTTCAATGAACATATGCATATGAATGTTACAACATGAAGATATTCAATGAACATATACATATGACTGTCCACATATGAAACTGATCAATGAACATATACATATGAATATTGCAACTTGAAGATGTTCAATGAACTTACACATATGAATATCACAATATGAAACTGTTCAATAATGTACATGTGAACGTTGCAGTATGAAGTCATTCAATGAGGATACACATGTGAATGTCATAATATGAAATTATTCAACGAACATATACATGTGAGTACTGCTCTCTGAAGTCGATCAATGAATATGTTCATGTGAACTTCATATATATGAAATCCCTCTACAAATGCATACATGTGAATATTTCAGTATGAAGTTATTCAATGAGGATACATATGAAGGTTGCAATATGAAGTCACTCAATGAATATACACACTTGAACGTCTGCATATGAAGCTTCTTAATGTGCATATGTGCATATGTATATGCATATGTGTATGTGCATATGTGCATATCTGTATGTGCATATGTGCATATGTATACATGTCTGGGCATATGTGTATGTGCTTATGTCTATGTCTGAGCATATGTGTATGTGCTTATGTCTATGTCTGAGCATATATGTACGTGCAAATGTGCATATGTGTATGTGCATATAAACGTATATAGTTGAAATTGTTCAATAAATATCTAGCTACAAATGTTACAATACGAAATTACTCAACAAGTGCATACATACAAATATCATAATAATATGAAGTTGTCGATGAACACATATGAACGTCATAACACGAAATTGTTCGATGAATACATGTAAGCGTCATAATACGAAATCGATGAATACATATGAACGTCCTAATACGAAATTCGATGAATGCATGTAAGAGTCATAATACGAAATCGTTCGATGAATACACGTGAACGTCCTAATACGAAATCGATGAATACATGTGGACGTCCTAATACGAAATTCGATGAATGCATGTAAGCGTCATAACGCGAAATCGTTCGACGAATACCCCTGAACGTTATTATAGGAAATTGCTCAATAAATATAAGCATGTAAACGTCGCAAGCAGAAATTGTTCAATAAATATATACACGTGAACGTCATAAAAGAATAGAACTCGCAGCATGAAATACAGAGACACATTGTGACAGCCTCCCTTTGTCTCCATAGCGCAGACATTTATAAACGACATCTTTCGAATAGAACGTACCAGCAGAATAGTTCTTTCACTGTCCTTCGCGTGTGGAAGTTCTATCGCGTTTCGTAGAAAATCGAGTGCAATGTCGATCGAAACATTGTCAGACAATTAGTGCTTAACATTGTGGCGTGTATCGGACGCAATTAATAATTATGCCGGTATCGCATTTGCCTATCGTTGATCGAGACCCAGTTCCATAATTTCGTGAAGCCTTCATTCTGATTGTTTCTCACGCGATTCCTCTTTTCACGAAATACAAGGTTTCATTATGGATTAAATTTTAGTTGGAGAACGCAAATCTTGACTTACAATTACAATTTTTATTGATTTTGATATTTTTATAGCGAAGTAACCTTATGTTAAACAATCAATTTTTCATCCGAATCATTTTCTTTTTATGAAGGGTTCTAATATGACATTAGTTCAAATATTTACAAAAATGAAACTCGACTGACAGAGGTTGCTGCAATTTTTATAGAACATCGTTAGTATAGTAATATTTATATAAAGTTACAATGTTTGGTATAAGATTTTACTTACGTATAATGGACATAAAATAATTGAATACCTCCTTGTAAATAAGAAAATTAAATTTAATTATATTTCAACTTATTGACTCTTCCATATTCAATATCTTGTATAACATATTCTAAAAAATTAAACCAATTTTGATATCTCTAACATTTTCCACGTCCACCATCAAAAGTACATGATATAACAGTGACCATAATACAACGTTCTTAAAAAAAAACAAGAACGTGATTTGACTTCCACAAATAACATTTAAATATCTCGTTGAAGAACGAGAAGTTAACCGAACAATTGTATAACCGAATAAGTCGGTAAGGTAGAAGCATCATTTAGAAATCCTCAGACTGATGAAGACAGATTGCATCCCTCAACATCGGAAGACAAATTAAGACGCGATTGAAAGTAGCGAGTAGGCAAGAGTAGCTAAACAAGACAGCGTCCTCGACGGATATTTACGAGGAAATGTTGCCATCCGATTACCAACAGATCAAACACTTTTTCTCGCGTTGACGAGGCACGATAGAGCTTGAACGCGGAAACGAACGAATCATTAGTTGATCAACGTGGGTCCGTGGTAATAATAAGTGTCACGCGGGTTCGACGAAGAAAGCTTGAACCTCCGTGCGACGCCAGGGTCGAAGTTCATCGGTGGGAGATCTTTAAAACATCCAGGATCGTGAAAGACTCACGGCGTTATTAATCGCGGGAGTCCACCGCGTGTACACTCGGCTGCAACCTACACATTCGACTTCTAAGCTCGACGACTTTCAAATTTCTAAAATCGTGGATTTTCGAGTTTGAGGATTTTTGAGGTTGAATATGAGGAATATAGGATATTCCTAGGTTTTTGGTACAATGGATGAACAAATTGTTGGATGTTGGAATCTATATATTTTTAAATTTCTGGAATTTCTGGAATTTCTTAAATTTCTGGATTTTTTAAATTTCTAGATTCCTCAATTCCCAGATGCCTAAATCCCTGAATTCCTAAATTCCAAGATTTCCAAATCCTAAAGTTCCTAAATTTCAAGATTCCCAAATCCCTAGATTCCCAAATCCCTAGATTCTCAAATCTCAACATTCCCAAATTCCAAGATTCCCAAATCCCTAGATTCCCAAATCCCTAGATTCCCAAATCCCTAGAGTCCCAAATCCCTAGAGTCCCAAATCCCTACATTCCCAAATTCCAAAATTCCCAAATTCCAAGATTCCCAAATTCCAAGATTTCTAAATCCCTAAATTTCCAAATCCCTACATTCCCAAATTCCAAGATTCCCAAATCCCTACATTCCCAAATTCCAAGATTCCCAAATTTCAAAATTCCCAAATTCCAAGATTCCCAAATCCTTAGATTCTCAAATCCCTACATTCCCCAATTCCAAGATTCCCAAATCCCTACATTCCCAAATTCCAAAATTCCCAAATTCCAAGATTCCCAAATTCCAAGATTCCCAAATCCCTAAATTCCCAAATCCCTAAATTCCCAAATCTCTAGATTCCCAAATCCCTAGAGTCCCAAACCCCAAAAGTCCCAAATTCCAAGATTCCCAAATCCCTAGATTTTCAAATCTCAAGATTCCCAAATTTCAAAATTCCCAAATTCCCAAATTCCAAGATTCCCAAATCCCTAAATTCCCAAATTCCAAGATTCCCAAATCCCTAGATTCCAAAATTCCAACATTAATATCTCCCTAGATTCCAAAATCTCTAGACCTTAAATACTAAAATATCCCAACATACAAAAATCCCCACATCTTAAACGCCAAAGTCTCGAATATTTCAAACCACAAAATTCCTAGTCCTCTAAATATAAAAATTCCCAAATCCCTAAATTCTCCAATTTCTCGTCTTCCTAATTCCTAGTTTCTCCCCTTCTAAGATCCTCACAGATCCCCAAATTTCCATGTTCCCAAAAAAGTCCCTAAATTGCTATGTTCCCAAAATTTTGAATTTATCAAATATTAAAAATCCCCAAAAATGTCTGAATGTAGTCAAGAAGAGGACTCGTTTCTCTTGCAGTTATTTTCCCTAGGAAAGACAGCTTTGCTCACGACTGTACACACACCACGATCATTATACTCGGTATCGTTCGCGAGTAACGATTTCTTCCAACGTTTCTTCGTTGCAACGCCGATTAATCGCCGATACGGAGATTAGAGGGCTAATTATAGGCGCGTGGATCATTATCGATGTGTCGTACGCGTCGTGCATCGCTGACTATGACAGGCTTTCGGATGGATACACCAATCGGACGTTTTCACTTTCCAAAGAACGCTCGATCGAGCAAATCGAACGTTCAGAATTTCGTGCCTTGGAACCGAATTCGTTTCCTTCAGGAATTTCACGGTCCAGGGAAAAAGAGTAACACGTTCGCTATTAACTGTGGACCGTATTTCTCGAATCAGTGTAGATCCTTTTTGTAAAAAGGAACTACATTGCATATTTTTATAACACTTCTCCATTGATCACTTAACCCTTTGCACTCGAGAGGTGACTCTCACTCACCATTTTATTTAATACAGTAATTTGCAATAAGCATTTTTAACTGATTCTATAATATGACACGTGTGATGTATAAACACAGTGAAACAAACAATAGTGGAAATTATTAGTAGAGAAATAATGACCCCAGAAGAATTCATTTAACTTTTGAACTAATTTTTAAAATTGCTGTTTGCAAACAGTCAAATTACCTTTGAGGGTTAATTAAAAATCAACAACTTCACCTTTTTTATAAGTTCTGTCTTAGCAATGTTGTAGACCAAGAAACGTTTAATAATGCAAGGCGATGGTATTCGATAATTTATTGAGGAAATCAGTTTCAATCATGAAAGAGGAATGTAGGTTACGAAAGATTGATTAATCGTAGGAGCATCGGTAAATGGAGCTCGTGAGGTAGAATCGAGTACCAGAGGATCGTGAACTATGCACGGTGATATGCATGTTAATTACAGTCCTCTTGATGGCTCGGGTAATAAAATTAAATTTCGAGGTACTAACGATACACCGTGCTTTGAACGTGTAATTACCGTCAAAGCGCCTATTTGCATATAGGACGTCCCATTTAACGTATACATTACGTGTCCGTGTAGTCATTCAGACGTCTACATATGGTGTTTCACTTAACAAGGTCATCTAAATATCTTCCTCAATTATGTTCAGTGCTATTCTATAATTCATATGCAATCTTTGTACATTATATTTTAATGTTGTTAGGTTAGACTTTTAAGTCAATGCATTTCTGTTGGGTGCACTTTTATTTCAAGGTTAGAAGATACTACAAGGTCGTGTAATATACTCTTATGGATATCTTTTGATTTCTTAGCTTTAAGAGCAAAGATAAATTGTACATTAAATATTATAGTAATTGTACTTTTATTACAATAAATTCAGTGCATACATTTCTGTGGAGAACACTTTTATTTCAAGGTTGAGGATACTTCAAGGTCGTAATATACTCTCATGGATATTTTTTAAATTCTTAACTTTAAGAGCAAAGATAAATTGTACATTAAATATTATAATAATTGTACTTTTATTACAATAAATTCAGTGCATACATTTCTGTGGAGAACACTTTTATTTCAAGGTTAAAGGATACTTCAAGGTCGTAATATACTCTCATGGATATTTTTTAAATTCTTAGCTTTAAGAGCAAAGACAAATTGTACATTAAATATTATAATAATTGTACTTTTATTACAATAAATTCAGTGCATACATTTCTGTGGAGAACACTTTTATTTCAAGGTTAAAGGATACTTCAAGATGGTGTGACATACTCTCATGAATATTTCCTAAATTCTTAACTATAAGAGCCAGATAAATTGTACATTAAAGAAGAGACATATTTATAAACCTAAATATACAGAGTTATTCAAAACTTCATGACATAATGTATTATACTTATGACATAGTGTCAGCACTCTTCCTTCATGAATGTCGTGAACAATTTCTTCTGTAACTTTCAAACTACAGAACATATTAATTACGACACACAAAGATTTATCCACAAAACTGACATTAAAATGATGTCAACAAAAATGATGTCAAAACTGACAACAAAATGGCCGCCCCACAAGTTTCTTATTCTAAGATACACATTTCGTTAAACATTCCTTAAAATCAGAATTGATTTTCATCAAGAAAAAGTATAAATATGTGTCCTATTTTATGTTTCGCCATGTGTTTATTTATTTTTTAATTTCAAATTAAGTACACAAAAAATGACCTCAGTATACCGTTTCGTTTAATTTATAATGTTATCAAAAGTTGAATAAGACACCTTGTACATGGTACAGCTAATGATAAACTGTACCGAAGAAACCTGTTTACGTTGAAGAAGAAACATGACCGTACTCCGGTTGGAAAATCTTTATCGACCCTGAAACGTCCTCGACACTTCCATCGAACAATTTTTCACCGTGAAATATGTTCTCCGTACGCCCCCGCAGTTTCAATCCATTCCATGTAACGTACTTTCCAAAGCATATCCATTTATAGATGAACCTCTCGACGCCGACCTCCATATTTTTCGCGTGTTGCACACGTCAGCGAGAGATACGTATCTATGCAAGTGTTCCTTCGCCTTTATCTATGGGTTCAGATGGTTAACGATAGAGTAATCCTGTTTGTGTACCTTTGCTCATGTAACCTTGTTCCGAATATTTATCGCATAATTACGATCTGGTTGCTTGTTCCATGTTTGATAGTGTCGCGTGCGATCTAGTTCTGCGTGAAACGGGTTGAGAAAAAATTTTATCGAAATGAAGGACGATTTATCGTTTCGATCGAATTTATATTGATTTTATTTCGCGGAAACGCTTGGACGTGCACATAATTGTTCACATCGACATCACAACGCAATAAAAATTGCAACGCATCAGTACCGCAATGCGTTGTTATTATAGCGCGTCAGCGTTACAATGCACCATTATCGCAACACGTTGTTATTACAGCGCGTCAGAATTAGAACGCATTAGTACCGCAAGGCACCAATATTACAGCGCACCGTCACTATAACGCATTAGTATCACCACGCACCAATATTACAACGCATTAGTACCGCAACGCGTTGTTATTACAGCGCGTCAACGTTACAACGCACCACTATCGCAACACGTTGTTATTACAGCGCGTCAGAATTAGAACGCATCAGTACCACAACGCGCCAATATTACAACGCACCACTATCGCAACACGTTGTTATTACAGCGCGTCAGAATTAGAACGCATTAGTACCGCAAGGCACCAATATTACAGCGCACCGTCACTATAACGCATCAGTACCACAACGCGCCAATATTACAACGCATCAGTACCGCAACGCGTTGTTATTCCAGCGCGTCAGCGTTACAACGCATCAGTATTGCATCACGTTGTTATTACAGCGCGTCAGCGTTACAACGCATTAGTATCGCAATGCACTAATATTACAGCGCGCCGTCACTATAACGCATCAGTACCTCGACGCACCGATATTACAACGCATCAGTACCGCAACGCATTGTTATTACAGCACGTCAACGGTACAACGTGTTGTTATTACAACGCATCGGTATTACAGCGCGACAGAACAACAACGCGTCGCTATTTCAGCGCATATTTATTGAAACGCATCACAATCACAACGCGCTACTATGACAGCGTGTATTGTCACAGCGCATTGATACTACAGCGGTTTAGTATTACAGCGCTCCGTTATCACAGCGCTTCAGTATGCAGCGCTCCGTTATCACAGCGCATTGTTACTGCAACGCGCCACGATCTCAACGCTGCACTATAACAACACGTCAACGTTACAACACGACGCTATCACAACGTTTCAGTGTCACAACGCATTTTTGTAACAACGCGCGTTGTTATCACAATCGTCTTGTTGTCACAACGTACCGTTATCAGAAAGTGTTGTTATCTAAACACGTCACCGTTCAACGCATTCCTATAACATTGCTATCACAACGCATAGCAATCACAACGCGTTACCTATTAAACACGTTACTATTATAATATATTACATCTACTATGTTACTGTAATCCGTATTGTATATACCTAATATGTCACAATCCATATTACCTACATAATTATCCTTGTACCTTTCCATATATAACATAAAACAAAAGGATTAAGCGCACAAAGGAATCGCACGCAGCCAGAAGCGCCATAAGCCGAACAGTCTGCACAAAGGCTTTGTAAGTTGTCGCAACAGTGGGGACTCGGATCGAGTCTCGAAAGACCGGGATTTTTTTGTTATTACCGCGGCGAGTAACGGAGAGGAAAGTGACGGCCGTAGGAGGAAAACAATCCGGTTGCTAGCCGCGTGTGTTCTCCTGTTGCAAAGGGACCAGCTAGACAAGTAGTTCCTCTGCACACCACTCGCTATCATTAATATCCTGCGGTTCGCGAATAGGCTCGCGCGATCGTTAAATCATTTACTCGATTGTCGTAACCGGACCCGAGCTGCACTTGCTCGTTGGAATCGAAATTTATTCGACGTTTCCATTCCATTCTACCTACCACCGATCACCCTAATCGTTCCTGGGGAGTTTTAATCATCGCGGATCTCGGATTTCAAACTGTCACGGATATATTGGATTGGGGTTACGCCATTAAAATTATATGTATTGGGTTAGGGTTAGGTTACGGGGAGTTATATTGGGTAAAGGTTAGAATTATGGCTATTAGATTGGAGTTGGGTTACGTTATGTTAGATTGAGGTGTAGTTGAGGCTGAGTTAGTTGGTTAGGTTAAGTTTATGTTAGATCAGAATTATATTAAATTAAGGTTAGATTAGGGTTGTTAGATTAGGGTTAGATTAAATTAATACTATATTAAATTAAGGTTAGGTTACATTAGGGTATAGCTACATTAGGTTAGGTTCGAATTATACTAAATTAAGGTTAGATTAGGGTCATCACATTAGGGTTAGATCAAATTAGAGCTATATTGAATTAAGGTTAGGTTACATTAAGTTATAGCTACATTAGGTTAGGTTAGATTTATACTAAATTAAGGTTTGATTAGGGTCGTCAGATTAGGGTTAGATTAAATTAGAACTATATTAAATTAAGGTTAGGTTACATTAGGTTATATCTATATTAAGTTAGGTTCGAATTATACTAAATTAAGGTTAGATTAGGGTCATCACATTAGGGTTAGATCAAATCAGAGCTATATTGAATTAAGGTTAGGTTACATTAAGTTATAGCTACATTAGGTTAGGTTAGATTAGGTTCGTCAGATTAGGGTTAGATTAAATTAGTGCTATATTAAATTAAGGTTAGGTTACATTAGGTTATAGCTACATTAGGTTAGGTCAGAATTAGACTAAATTAAAATTAGATTAGGGTGTTCAAATTAGGGTTAGATTAAATTAGAAGTATATTAAATTAAAGTTAGGTTACATTTCAGCGGTGCTACTTCGTGTCCTATCACACACGTGACTCAACAACGATGTACAAAAATCGGGGAACATATCCCGATAGCCCCAATTACGAAATTGACTCGTCATCGAGAAAATCAGCACCGATTAAACGGTATTGTCTCCACGGGCGTGTAATAACGTCACGTAAGAATAGCCGCGGATACAGCGTTTCCGTCGACCACTTTCCGCGGAAGAAAGTGGCTCGTAGGAGGGAAACGAGTCGCGCGTTACTAGAAAACGAACAACGGGTCATTGTTGGACACGTCGGTCCACGACCATTAATATCACTGCCTCCTTGGGCCACGTAGACGCTTATGCAGCGACTAGACCAATTACCGTTAGTTGTTCGCTGCCGTTGTAAAATGATTTATCGTGGATTGTCCTCGCCGTTTGAAATTTATAGAGCGAGTCTCATTGGGTTCTTCGCGTGGCTGCAAAATAATCGGGCTGATCGTGAGCTCGCACGCTCATTATCGAACGTGCTAAATTACACGCGAGATACGGTGATATCGAGCCTCAATTATGTCCGGTTTCCACGAAATCACCACAACCGTATTTTCAACGACTCCATCGTTTTCGTAATTTATGTAATTCTCTCGGCGTTCCGTTTTCTGGGACGGCGGTCTATGACCGGAGTCGTCAAAATGGCGTCGTAAAGCTCGCGAACAGATATGTCGATTTAAAGAAACTTTTCATCGTCTTTAATTTATCTGCACTTATAAAGTAATAATACTGGTTAGAGTAAAACGAGGAAATACAGAAGAACAATTATGATTGAAAAATTTGATCAAAACTATGATAAACAAATGACAGAGTATCGTTAGAGGAAGACGGAAGGTGACGATTTGTCAGGCGTTTTCACCGGATCTATCCTCCGCGTTAATCGTTCGTCTCGTGCGTTCTTCTGGTCTCTCTGTTTGTCGATCGTGCGTGCACACCGGTGCTGGACTATAAGGTTACAGGAGAGGCCAACCGCACGTCAGACGAGAACCAACTGGTAGAAATCTCATCGAAGAACGTTACACGACGGCCGTTAATCGCGTTCGACGGGCGTGAAGCGACGGTGTTAAGGAGGGAAATCGCACTCTGGTCCTCTGCTTCTCTTTCGCTTTCTTCCGACTTTTCGATCGCCACTATTCCATGTCTTTGTTCCCCAAAATCACCGTTCGATAGCTCGACAAAATCTCATTTACCACTCATAAAATTACTCGTTTATTACTTGGTCGTTCTATTACTCGCATTGTTCAGAATCATGTCACAACTTCTATCCAGGAATAACTAGTTGCGAGACACCCTGTATTACTCCTAGCGTAGACTATGTACCTCTTGATTATGAGTACAGTTTGTAAAATTCATTTACAATTTTCTATATTCTAAAATTTATTTATAAATCTTGCACTTATTCAAATGTTTGTATTCCCAAATTTTGTATCTTCAAAGCCCTAATACTTCATATGTTCATATACCTACTAAAATGTTTATATTCAAATGTTTATATCTGAATGTCTATATCTAAATGTTTATACCCAAATGTTTATATGAAAATGTCTATATCCAAATGTTCATATGAAAATGTCTATATCCAAATGTTTCAATAAAAATGTCTATATCGAAATGTTTATATGAAAACGTCTGTGTGCATAAACATAAATCTTCCTCAGTTACCAATGAATGAATTTAGATTGACAGGTTTGAAAATATTTTCTGTACACAGCATCATGTGAGCAGAATGCAATAAGCCACTCCTTTGTCATGATTGCCGTCGAGTACGCGTTCTAGTCTTAAAATTTCATGTTTGTACATCAGCTCTCACTGTACATGAGCGCGTTTAGCACATTTCCTGTTATTTGTATGGTTTTTGCTTGTCTTTCTCACCGCGTCGTAAACTATTACGACCATTAGTAGCCCCGAGAAAGTATACAAAAACTTTACATCGCGCATTAAAATAAGGTGGTTTTAAATCGACGCTACAGCCGTAGGCCATCGGCTATTCAAATAACACGCCATCCGCGTTTTATTTGTCTCGCTCTTACAATTAACCTACAAAGACAACTGTAATCGCTTTTACTACGAATTGCTACAAATGTGTGGGAAAATATGGGGGATTAGAATGTTTGGGAATAAGGGTCGATTTTCATGAATTACTATATATTTATACTTTACAAGGTTTCAAAATTTTATATTAGTAATTGTAATATTAATTAACAGTATAAATTCATAAATTTATAAATTCTTATATTCTGATGTATATATACAAATTACCCAAACTGTTGAAATGCATAAAAATTCCCGAAGTTTCCCAAAATCCTCGAATTCCCCAAATCTCACAAATTCTCAAATTCCTCAAATTCCAAATTCCCCAAATACCAAGTCCTCCAAATCCCAAATTCCCCAAATTCCAAATACCTCAAATTCCAAATTCCCCAAATCCCAAATCCCCCAAATCCTAAATCCCTCAAATTCCAAATACCTCAAGTCCCAAATTCCCCAAATTCCAAATTCCCCAAATACCAAGTCCCCCAAATCCCAAATCCCTCAAATTCCAAATACCTCAAGTTCCAAATTCCCCAAATTCCAAATTCCCCAAGTACCAAGTTCCCCAAATCCCAAATCCACCAAATTCCAAATACCTCAAATCCCAAATTCCCCAAATTCCAAATCCCCCAAATCCTAAACTCCCAAATCCCCGAATTTCCAAATACCTCAAATCCCAAATTCCCCAAATTCCCCAAATTCCCCAAATCCCAAATTCCCCAAATTCCAAATCGCCCAAATTCTAAACTCCCAAATACTAAATCCTCCAAATCCCAAATCCCCCAAATTCCTCATATCCCCCAAATCCCCAAATCCCTCAAATCCCAAAAATACAAATTTCCAAAATTGCGAAATCGCCAAATTCCAAATTCCCTAAATACCAAAATCACCAAATTGAAAACCGTGCAAAGCTCGTGAACCGACATAAAACTCGATGGTCGGCAAATTTAAAGCACATAAAGATCAGTAGAATTTCTGAAATTATCGTTGAACGAAGGTTCTGCCCTTCGAAGGCTCAGTAAGAAACCGAAGTCCGAAGTATCCGTACCGGTTTGTAATTCAGAAGTATTATCCAGCAAAAAGCGATCGTTTTCGCGCGTAAAACGATTATCGATCCGTTAAAGGAGAATCGAACCGTTCCAGCCGCTTAGAGCCGGAGGCTCGCAGCGAGATGAATCGGCAAAAAGCCGATTCACGGTGAAAAATCGGTGAACCGACGCCCATGAAGAACCTAAGAAGCCAAAGGAAAAGAGCTCGTTATCTTTTGTTTGAACGGCTGTGCTAAACAGAGGCCTCTACATAATTGAATGGCCGTCTATTCAGGATCGGAATCATCGACCAACGGTTTTTGCCCCGTTCTGCTATTCCGCTCGAGGATCGGAACAGGATCGAAACGGATCATCTCTCTCTCGATCCGGAGTTAAATCCGCCGAAACGAAAGAAGAGTTTCGACGCCGAACGATAGGCAATAAGGCAACGTTTGTGTACTCAGCTGCCTCCGAGCGGCGTGGGTGGATGTAATGAATGGATCTGTCAGATTTGTAAACATTTGACGTACACCCGTATCGCGTCCGGTTAACTTGATGAATCGATTCGTTGAACAAGAAGTTCATTTTTGAACCTCGAGAATTTTTATTTCGGGTGCTCGATTTTGGCGGAAATTTTTAGCTCGAATAATATTAGTCTTGTAAAACGTTGGTATGATAAGGAAAATAAACGAACCTTCTCACTTTGCGGTCCCCAGTTCGTTAACCCCTTCGCAGCCGGTTTTGTCTGCAATCAAAAAGAAAAATATTGTGTTAAAATAAAGTTGAGTAGCGTTGATTAATTTGAAAATATTTGCAAATTTTATCATTCTGGTTTTTTACATAATGACATGTATGAGGTTGTAAGGATATGATCTTATGATTTTGGAAAGGTGAAACTTCAAAATGAGGGTTAGGGTACTAGCTCTCTAAGTTTCCATATTTCTAGATATTCGTATTTTGAGACCGATAGACCACTATGTTCCCATGCTCCAATGTTAGGTCCCAAGATCCATAGGTCCTGAGATAACTACATCATTAAATCTCTGTACTCCTACACCTCTGGACTCCTAAGCATCTCCACATTTCTAACTTCCAACCTCAGTGCTCAGTATGTATTCCTGATCACTTAGATTCATATGTCCACATGTTCCACTGTCATATCTCAAAAACCATAGATCCACATACAACCATAAAACCATGTTCAATCTGTACTCCCATATCTCTAAATCTCCATATTCCTAAATCCCACCATCCATGGTATTAATCCTTGACCACTCAGATTCCTATGTTACCAGATTCCAAGATCCTAAGATAACTATAGCATTAAACTGTACTCATCTGAATCCTTAAACCACTGCATCTCCTAAACCACACCTCACCATTAGTCCACCTCAGCATTAACCCAGCTGTGTATTAATCCTTGATCGCTTAATCAGATAGCGTTTATACCACCATTAACCCAGCCCTAAGTAAGGTGTTAACAATTGCACCTGCAAGCGTTTACGACCGCTTCCTTTATTTTCAATTTCACCGCGTCTTAACGGTCCTCTATCCGCCTCGTACATCACGAAAGCTTTCTCTGCGCCTAGGCGTAGTCTCCGACTTTTCCTCTGGAGGAAGTTACGAACGTTCCCGGCAGGCAAACCTGGAAAATCGAAGCCAGAGATCGCGATGCTTCTCACGGAAGAGCAAGTGCAACGATCGGGAAGAAAAATACGGAGAAACAAGCGTCGGTCGGAGATTCTGTTGGTTCGTGTTCGATCGGTGGAGAGTCAGGGAGGAGGTGGCGATGCCGGGCCGAAAGAGGAATCCCGAAGGAAGATGTACGCGCTTGCGATTCCACGACGGATTTCGCTGCGGGGCCCGGGTGTGGTCGATCGTAGGATAATGCTAGCGAGCGGAGACGAAAGAGGAGATTCGAGAGGGAAGCTTCTCGAGATCGATGCCTAAAGGCGAGACGAGTTTAGCTCCTATACTCCGGCATCGATAACCGACTAAGAAACAGCAGATATCGGCGAATCAGGCTTCTAGTCCATTTTCTTTAGCCCGCAAAACGTTACTTGTCGAACGCTCATTTACCATAATTACACCGGTCAACGCTTCTTTTCTGTTTTGCCACGAGAGCCTCTAATGTCAATAACTTCATTTAGTTCACTCTGTACGCTCGTGTATAATTACGCTGTCATTGATTTATGTTTGTTGGAATACGTGTCTGCATGTTTGTATGTTTGTTGGTATGTTTGTCTGTTTGTCTGTTTGCAAGTTTGTCTGTTTATATGTTTGTATGTTTGTCTGTGTGTATGCTTGTATGTTTGTCTGTGTGTATGTTTGTATGTTTGTTTGTATGTTTGTATGTTTGTATGTTTGTATGTTTGTATGTTTGTATCTATATTTGTTTGCATCTTTGTTTGTATGTATATATATATGCAGATTAAGTATGAACCTTTAAGAAGTAAACAACTTTAAGAATAATTTCTTATGCACTCTAAACTTTCACGAATTCGTAATCAAACAGTTTCCTGCTTTCTCGATAACGACCCCGATCCTCAGGATAGGTATTGTTCGGTTCCGATGTCGATCGGTTTAATTGTTACTTAATTACTCATTGTTACAACCGATCGAATGGATCCGTGAGTTCACCCCAACTAATGTAACCTTCGTGACTCTTTCACATGATAATCAATTTATATCGTCATATCACCATGCATAATAGGTATTCAATCGATCAGCCCGATCAAAGCGTAGGATGAATCCAATCGTTTCATTCTCTAGCATCGCCTGTCGGTATTATTCGTTATTCGTTGCTTTCACCCGTGTGCTCTATGATTTAACTATGCGCAGTGTTAACTATAATTGCACAAGCCTAATGCCCGTTTGTCCCACATACATGTAATTACGTTAACACGGCCTGTGGCTACTAGAGAAAACTTGACCATCTGACCTGTCAACACTGTCGACAGTTCACGGCATACATACTAGAAGCTTTAGAATTCAGCGACACAAGAATCCAGGAGTATAATGATCTAGAAATCGAAATATATCGAAAATGAAGGTTCAAAGATGAAACACGTTGCACCTTCCCGGAAGAAGAAGATCGGAAAGACACGAAAGAAAATCTCGCAGGTGGTTACACGTGCGTGCATGGATATTACAACGCCGGAGGGCTTGGATGTTGTAGCTGATCATAGAGGATAATAATCGTGAGAAGTTGGACGAAAAAGAACGTTGAAGGCGGTTTTCACGAACCGGTAGAGGAATCACGCGAGCTACAGCGAGGTTTACGGGCGACAACGGGAATCTTACGATCGGCAATCAAATAAAGGGATAACGGTAACTAAGGTAGCTATTACTAGCCGCGTTAAACTTTAACGCGGAATTTTTCTACAAGCAATTTTCTCATTAACTCGTGGAGAGTGTTGGAAACGATGATGGGCAGATCGGTTACTCGATAAATACCTTTCGGCTACATGCGTGCGTGATCGACTCTGGGCAGATATGAAATTTATTGATCTGACACGAAGTTTACGAACATACGAATTTATACATTAATGAGTGTACATACAAATGTACATATTAATTTACAAACATACAAATCAGTGATATTACAACCATTCAAAGTGTATAAACATACAGTATGTGCAAACATACAAACATACAAACCTATGACATTATAAACATACAAAATGTATAAACATACAGTATGAGCAAACATACAAACATACAAACCTATGACATTATAAACATACAAAATGTATAAACATACAGTATGTGCAACATACAAACATACAAACCTATGACATTATAAACGTACAAAATGTATAAACATACAGTATGTGCAAACATACAAACATACAAACCTATGACATTATAAACATACAAAATGTATAAACATACAGTATGAGCAAACATACAAACATACAAACCTATGACCTTATAACCATACAAAATATATAAACATACAGTATGTGCAAACATGACAAACATACAGAATGTGCAAACATACAAACATACAAACATACAGAATGTGCAAACATACAAACATACAAACATACAAACATACATATATACAACCATACAAACAACCATACAAACAACCATACAAACAACCATACAAGCAAACATACAAACAACCATACAAATAAACATGCAAACAAACATACAATGCAGACATGTATTCCAACATGTCTACAATTGCACCAATTAGTGTATGCAATCCCAACAAACACAACGATTCGAATAATCTGAATTGGGGAATGCAGTAAGTTAGAAACGTGTGATTTGTAGCAAAGCGGCGCCCAAAGATTTCCCCGAACGTCAGCCTACATTGTTCGACGGCGGTCGCATTGTTCTCGTGGAACAGCGTGGCAGGTAGTCTCGGAGGTTCGTTTCCGCGCCGGGACGTACTTTCTATCCGTCCTAGGTGGACACGCGACCGTGCCACGGTTGTCGTGTACCCAGCTGCCGGACGACGCGTGCCTAAATGCAGGAAGGAAAGTAGCAATCGAGCAGAAGCCGAACCTTCTCCTAGGAATCGTTCGATCGGAAGATCGGAGCGGTCGTGTTTCCAATGCTGTTACGGTTTTAACGGTGTCGCGAAATCACGGTGAATAACGTTCCGCGACAGCTGCGATTCCGCTGGATCGATTCCGCGAACGGGTGACCTGCTCTTCTACATACGTGCAGTGCTCCTCCACTGGGTTATGGCGCTTGCGGTTACGGTTGTTAGATGACGAGGCTAGTTTTCGAGGTGTCTATTAGAGCATAACTAAATGGGTGTGTAATGGTAGGTAGTTTCAACAGAATACAGGAAGCCTCTCTATGTACCTTGAAAAATTGATGCAATTCATGGAAGATGCATTTTAATGCGCTGCATGATGCGGGTATTAATACTAGATAGGTAATCCGTTTAACTCTCCATGTGGTTATGTTGCACGTCTTTGGAATGATGTTTCGAACTTTGTATCATTTGTTTTTCATTTCGATGTCAATCTTCATTTTTTCAGACTTCTAAATTGAGAAGTCTTATATCTTAAATTATTAGACTTACTGTAATCATTTATAAAAGACAAACTCTTTTACCTATAATCATTCTCAAACTCCCATATCTACTTTCTGGAGCTTCATATATTTTTTCTAACAGTAAATGAAAAAATATTTTTGGGGCAGCATTAACAACCCTATTCTACAAATACCTGGAGCTTCAAATATTCTTTGTAACAGTAAATGAAAAAATATTTTTGGAGCAGCACTGACTCCCATATCTACACATTCCTCAGAGCTTCAAATATTTTATCTGACAGTAAATGAAAAAATATTTTTGTAACAGCACTAATTTCCATATCTAAAAGTTCCTGGAGCTTCAAATATTTCTTCTACCAGTAATCTGACGAGAAAATATTGTTGGAACAGCACTGACTTTAATCACCCAAATTGTTAGTAAAATCCAGTTTTCTGATTCAAAATTTTGATGAATTTACTAATTTGATTAATTTTAATCATTTTACCAATTTGATCAATTTTTATCAATTTATTAAGAACGTAAAATTCCAAACTATAAATTGGACTGATCAGTTTCAAGATGCGCTGGTTTGTAGCGGATGTATCGCATTCAAATTGACACACTCCTTATATGGAACGACGACGTTTTATGTAACCGCGAACGCGTTACACCACTCGCGGCCATTTTTGGCAAGGAATTGCTCGAGCGTCGTTAATTATCCTCCTTTTTTTTCTGACAGTGTTTCTTTTTCGCCTTGGCACGAGCAAACCGAAAGGTGTGGCGGTGACGCGAAACACCGGTGAAACAAAGTCAGACGCCTTTCTACTTAACAACACCGACGTCCCATAAAAATGATGGGACCTTACAAAAAAATTCTCTCGTTTTTGGTCAACGGACCTTAATAGCTTCACTTTGCACCTTAATAGCTCTGTTTGCTGAAAATTAAGGATTCACCGACCCGTTCCAAAGGGATGATAAAGTGAACCACTCATTTCGGTCATGGATTTGGAAACTTTTTACGTGGGCCAGGAAAAAAGTTTCTACTTGAAATACTGATTGTAGATAATGAGGTCTTTGGAGATTATGAGGATCGTTAATCATGGCGATGTGATAAGATAACGTTGGAACAGCTGGGGAGTTGTCTCAATTTTGTTAACAGGGTCGGTGGTTGTGAATGTTGGAATTTTTAGGTTTAATTAATGGATCTTTGAATTTTCAAGGTTCTACATTTTTAGTTAGTCAAATTTGTAGGTGTATAAGTTCATAATTTTTCAAATATCCAATGTACCTATTTTTTAATTTTCTCGTAACACGAATTTCAAATCTTTGAATTTCCATTGTACCTACTTTTTAATTTTCTTGTATCACAAATTACAAGCCTTCAAATTTTACAATTTTTTTAGTTTCAAGAACGGTGAATGTCTGAGTTATCAAATTACCTAATTACCAAACTCTCAAATTTCTAAATTCTTGAATTACCAAAGTCTCAGATTGCCAAACTATCATATTACCAAATTTTCATTGTGCCAAACTCTCAAATTACCAAAGTTTCAAATTACCAAATTTTCAATGTGCCAAACTCTCAAATTGCCAAACTCTCAAATTACCAAACTCTCAAATTACAAAACTCTCATATTACAAAACTCTCAAATTACCAAATTTTCAATGTGCCAAACTCTCAAATTACCAACTCCTCAAATTCCTAAATTCTCAGATAACCAAACTCTCAAATCCCCAAATTCTCAAAGCCCCAAATTCTCAAATCCCCAAATTCTCAAAGCCCCAAATTCTCAAATCCCCAAATTCTCAAATCCCCAAATTCTCAAATTACCAAATCCACAAATCCCCAAATTCTCAAATTCCCAAATTCTCAAAACTCCAAATTCTCAAATTACCAAATCCACAAGTTCCCAAATTCTCAAATCCCCAAATTCTCAAAACCCCAAATTCTCAAATTACCAAATTCATAAGTCCCCAAATTCTCAAATCCCCAAATTCTCAAAACCCCAACTTCTCAAATCCCCAAATTCTCAAATTACCAAATCCACAAATCCCCAAATTTCTACTTTCCCAAATCCAAAATTTCCAAATTCCACCCCGAAATTTCCTCCCCATTTTCAAATTTTTATTTCCCCAAAATTAAATCTTTCAAACCACTCCTTTAATTCTAGATATTCAATTTCCAAGGTGACATTCACTTCTCCAGTCCTCATAATTCACTGACGATGACTGTTAACGTCTAACTTTGACGAACTACCGTGATTAATGGTACCCGCTAATTTTTCTTGCGCATTGAATTTCGCTTGTTGTCACATCCATATTCGGCTGGAAGCTTGCATCATACGAAACGTTGTAAACGTTTCTGATTGGACTTTCAATACAGCGATGTCTGGTTAGGTACATTTCGTGTTTCATTAGAGTAGATGACTGCCAATTCGTTTCGAATACTTTGATTGGTTATTGGCATTTATTACAAAGATTCATCCGTGGTATTCAATTAAATCTATACAACTCTTCCTACGGAACGAAATGTAGGTTGAGGTTTATTGGCCTTTGTGCTGAAATTGCATGCAGTAATCGATGTATGCGATTGCTGACTATTTTGAGGAGTTTTGAATAATTAAAATTATTCAAATTAGTAAAATCATCAAAAATATTCAAATTAGTAAAATGATTAAAATTAATCAAATTAGTAAATTCATCAAAATTTATCAAATTAATAAAATGATAATAAAATTAATCAAATTAGTAAATTCATCAAAATTTATCAAATTAATAAATTGATAAAAATTAATCAAATTAGTGAATTGATAAAAAATATTCAAATTAGTAGGTTGATTAAAATTGATCAAATTAGTAAATTGATTAAAATTGATCAAATTAGTAAAATGATTAAAATTTATCAAATTAATCAATTGATTAAAATTAATTAAATTAGTAAATTGAACAAACTTTATCAAAATAGTAAATTGACCAAAATTGATTAAAGTAGTAAATTGATAAAAAATTATTAAAGTACTGAATTCATGAAAATTTATTAAATTAATGAATGCATGAAAATTTACTAAATTAGTAAATTAATAATATTCAATAAAATTTTTGTACCTATCCCTCGATCTACAGCAAACATCCCCTCAAACGACACTATTACTCAAAATCGTATAAACGAAAATTACCATTAATTAATAAATATAGTCGAAATTAAATGAAACTTGACTTCCCTTTAATTAGAAAAATATTAAAAGCCTACCAGTAAAAAAGCCAACTAGTGTAAAAGGCTATTGGTAAAATGTAGACCGAAATTCGCCATCAAAAAGTGAAAGCTATAAATTAGTCGGCATTCGAAGCGCATAAAAGTGCGTTAAAAGCTGGGAACGGCAGGCAATTGGCCCCACGAGGGTTAAGAGCTGAAAATCGGTGAATAAGCTAGGCACGTAGTTGGAGCAAAGGTGAATATAGAGGATGAAAAGCAGAAAGTAAGTTCACACAAGTCTCGGCAGTGTTGTTCCCATCAATCGTGGCGAACGTTCGCAAAGGAACGAAATGGTAGCCGAAAGTTGTTTCCCATTCACCGTACGTTCGGGCGTGTTGGTTCATAACGAAGAAGAAATTCGTGTTAGCGAGCCTCCCGCGAGAGATCGGTTGAGGAGGAAAGAGAGAAAGAGAGAAAGAGAGAGAGCCGGTTGAGAACCTTCGAGATTCAGGTTCTACCCGGTGCGACCCGACAGAGCGGAGAGACTTGGGTGGCATGAGAGCGTGGTGGTCGCGCCCTATGCTAACCCAACCTCGCATAACCTAACATCTCGACTCTTCTCTCTTTTCTTCTCTTCTCTTACTTGGCTAGATTCTCACCGCTCGAAACCGCATCGACTCTGTCGACTTGTTTCCATAAGATCGTGTGCACGGATCAGGAGGCTAGCGTGACGGTACGGGAGCAACACTCTGATCACACATTCGCTGCTTTCTTTGAAAAAAAAGCAATTATAAGAAAAATTACAATTATAAGGAAAAGTAATCGACATCAAGTATATTGCTGATCTTGATTTCTATCTCTTGATCTACAAAATTTATAATCCTTATACTTATTCTTATGAATCGTTATGAACTTATGATTACGGATTGTATCTCGAGATTCATATAGCTGTGTAGCCCCAGATTTTAATATGCGTGTATATGGAGATTTTTGTGCATCAATATCCCTAGATCCAAAGATCTCTAAATATGAGTACTTCTAAGTTCCAATATCCCTAAGTATCATTACACCAAGATCCCAATATCCCTAGAGCACATAATCCCCAAACTATGATATCTCTAGATCCCAAAATCCCTTGATCCCAATATCCTTAAATCTTAATATACCTAAACCTCAATATCCCTAGATCTCCCAATATCCCTAGATCCCAACATTCCTAAATCCCAATATCTCTAAATCTCAATATCTCTAAATCCCAATATCCCTAAATCCCAATATCCCTAAATCCCAATATCCCTAAATCCCAATATCCCTAAATCCCAATATCCCTAAATCCCAATAACCCTGAATCCCAATATCCCTGAATCCCAATATCCCTAAATCCCAATATCCCTAAATCCCAATATCCCTAAATCCCAATATCCCTAAATCCCAATATCCCTAAATCCCAATATCCCTAAATCCCAATATCCCTAAATCCCAATATCCCTAAATCCCAATATCCCTAAATCCCAATATCCCTAAATCCCAATATCCCTAAATCCCAATATCCCTAAATCCCAATATCCCTAAATCCCAATATCCCTAGATCCCAATATCCCTAGATCCCAACATTCCTAAATCCCAATATCTCTAAATCTCAATATCTCTAAATCCCAATATCCCTAAATCCCAATATCCCTAAATCCCAATATCTCTGAATCCCAATAACCCTGAATCCCAATATCCCTCAATCCCAATATCCCTAAATCCCAATATCCCTAAATCCCAATATCCCTAAATCCCAATATCCCTAAATCCCAATATCCCTAAATCCCAATATCCCTAAATCCCAATATCCCTAAATCCCAATATCCCTAAATCCCAATATCCCTAAATCCCAATATCCCTAAATCCCAATATCCCTAAATCCCAATATCCCTAAATCCCAATATCCCTAAATCCCAATATTCCTAAATCCCAATATCCCTAAATCCCAATATCCTTAAATCCCAATATACCTAGATCTCCCAATATCCCTACATCACCCAATATTCCTAAATCACCCAATATTCCTAGATCTCCCAATATTCCTAAATCACCCAATATCCCTAGATTCTATTCCCAAAATCTGAACACCTCAAATTTGTAACATCCCTAAACCCCAAGACCTATGATCTTAACCACTCCTTACATCACAACGCCAAATAATACAGAAAGTGTTTTAAAAATGATAATGAATCATGAAGAAGAAGTAACAGAAATCTCAGCAACGTTATAGGTAGAAAATAAAAGAGGAGGATGAATGAAAGAAAAGAGAGTTCTGTGGCCGTGCGAGCGTTAAGTCACGAGCAAGCCATATCCTGCAGCAAATGGCAAACAGCTGTCCGAGTCCATTATTCAAGGGGTCCAGCTGGAAGGAAGCATCTCCCGATGGTATGTATGTTCCCGAGGCCAGAAATCCAAGGCCAACGGAAAACGAAACTCTTTCGAGACGAACAGAAGGATCGTAACAAATGTTCCACGGTCCCAAAGGGACCGCCTACGCTGGCTTAGACCCTAAATAGATATTCCAACATCCGTTTCGTAAAACGGTCGCCCGCTACCTGGAACATTCAACCTATGCTAACTTCCCGTGCACGAAACCGCCACAGGTAGACTCGACGACTTCTGGGAATCAAGGTTAAATCGTTGCTTTCCGGGATTGTGAGAATCTGGATGTTTCAGGATATTCGAGTCGAAGATTTTAGAATTTTGGGGTGTTCGGTTTGCAACAGATTTTATAGATTTGGGGGATTTGGAATTCGGGGAATTTGGGATTTGGAATTTAGGGGATTTGGGATTTGGGGGATATGGGATTTGGGGGATATGGGATTTGGGGGATTTGGAATTTGGGGGATTTGGAATTTGGGGAATTTGGGATTTGGGGGATTTGGGATTTTGGGGATTTGGGATTTGGAAGATTTGGGATTTGGGGGATTTGAGGGATTTGGGGGATTTGGAAGATTTGGAAGATTTGGAATTTGGGGATTGTGGGATTTGGGAAAATTGGAATTTGGGAAATTTGGAATTTGGGAAATTTGGGATTTGGGAGATTTGGGATTTGGAGGATTTAGAATTTGGGGAATTTGGAGTTTGGAAAATTTAGAATTTGAGGAACTTGGAATTTGGGAAATTTGGAATTTGGGGAATTTCCGAAAGATCATACGTATACATTGTTCTAATCCACAGATTGCCAGACTTCTATTTTGTAGACTTTTGTGCATCCACTACCCACCTGTTAAATTTCCCAAAATTAGTGAAAAGAAAGAAGGGGTGTAACAAAAATAAAAAAGAACCATGTGTAAGATGTGTGAATGATAAGGTAGTTAAAAGACGTCCGACATCCGGTTCCCTCAATTATTGCCGCAGCTGACCCGCATACCATTAATTAGGTCGGTGGATCGTGCAAGATCAAAGATCTGCCCGAAGTGTTTCATCGTGGATCTATAGGCAGCGCTTCTTGTTCCCTCCTCGCTCCTTATCTCGGGAAACTCCTACTCTCACGACTGTCCTAGTGTTCACCTCTGGCCTGGCTCGTCTCGACGCGAACGAGACCGTTGAAAATCGATTAATCGACGAGTCGAATTTTCACGGTACGCCATCATGCAAGAAACAACGAACAAACGGTAGAACCGACGCGGAGAATACGTGACGAGAAATCTCTGTTAACATTGAATCTTCGGGGGAAGTAACGGGATGATATTGACCTTTATACAATTTACAACCTTGCGGCTTCTATAATAATCGGTATCCGAATTATTTCGTCTCTAAATTCATGAAGTGATAAATTTTTCAAATTCGAAATTGTTCTAGATTCTCGATATTTCAAATTCCAAATTCACCAAGTACCAAATTACCCAAATTCCAAATTTCCTAAATTTCAAATTCCCCCAATTTCACATTCCCTCAATTCCACATTTTCCTAGTTCCACATTCCCCCAATTCCAGATTCCCCCAATTCCACATTTCCCCAATTCCACATTCCCCCAATTCCACCTTCCTCCAATTCCACCTTCCTCGAATTCCACCTTTCTCCAATTCCACCTTCCTCCAATTCCACATTTCCCCAATTCCACATTTTCCTAATTCCACATTCCCCCAATTCCACATTCCCCAAATTCTACATTCCCCCAATTCCACATTCCCCCAATTCCACATTCCCCCAATTCCACATTCCCCCAATTCCACATTCCCCCAATTCTACATTCTCCCAATTCAACATTCCTCCAATTCCACATTCCCCAAAGCCCACATTATCCAAATCTAAAATCCCCCGAATTCCCAAATCCCAAACTCCCCAGCTCCCCAAATTCCGAAAGTACCCTATATTACCAACCCATAAAGTTGAACGACCCAGTCTATGTCGAATTTTAATTACCGACGCAAACGAGTAAGAAGATGTGGCATCGGTCGTTGATCGATGTCGAATTCCATTGGACGGAAAATGGAACCGCTACCGCGGCGAGCGTCCTGCAGGCCGATTTGCACCGGCTGACGTGCCAATTTCGATGATCGAGTATGATCGAAAGCGGATCCGTTTCGGAGACCGGGCCGTGGCCCCGAATTCTGTGGAATCCAGTTCAGGACTGGTTCCGAACGAAATCCGTGGCTTCGCTGGATCCCGTGGCATCGCGCCGGTCCACGTACGCGAATCTCGGTCGCATGCAAATTGCATTTCATAACTTGTTACCTGTGCCGCGTTCACGACGAGTTTATCGTCCCAATCTCCGCCACAAACTCCTGCTCTTCTTTCTCTTCCGTTTTTCCACTTGACTCTTGAGCTACCACTTTTTTGGCGTCCACTGACCCTACATGTTTCTTTTGAATTTTATGAGGAATTTGAGTAAGTATATATTTTCATTTATTTATTAATTATCGTACGTGAGAAATGTTTGTCACATACTTTGCACTGTTGCAATGTATTTTATTGAAGACTTCTTTCTTGATGTACTTTGTAAATTAAAAAGTTGATGGGTAAAAGAAATTGAGGAGTGTGAAAGTTAATGTTGTTACCTGTTTATCATTCAATCTTTTATAGCGTTATAGTATCATATGTATATAGCAACATATACATGTATATAACTATGCATAAATATATACATGTACACACATGTACATATGTACATATATAACTGTACTATAGTATTGTGAATCAAGACATGCAGTATATTTGACAGTCCTAAAATATTCTCCAAATTTTGCAGTACTTAAATTTCTTGACCTCCAAACTGACTAACCCTTATATTTCAATTTCCAAACCATACAAGGTAACTTTTCATTCGCGAACGTCAACGAGCTCGCGTCTCCATAAATCCGAGGAACAAAGCAACGAGACGGATAATCTTGTAAAACACAGTTTCCACAGAAGCAAAAAAAAAAAACAGTAAGATCCGCAGTAATTATCCGTTGCAGACGAAGTCAGATGCAAGATCGAAATTGTCATACTTGTCTTCCTTTCGACTCGCGTCGTGCAATTAAGTAATTATATCGCGCGTATGCCCTCGTGAGAACCGGCTATTCTTCTATCAAAAACTCATTACGATTTTGAAGCGCGATACCGGCAGAAAATAGCCTCTCTGTCCTCTACGCGTTCGCCTTATTATTTCCTGCACACTCATCGATTTCACGAAATCGCGGCAATTTACAAAACCACCTATTCATTAGGCAGACAATTCCCAGGAGAACGTTCGTTTCTCTTCTGGATAACATGACACTGTTCATACGTGACTCTGACGTTCGAACGTGCGAATCGATTCATTTCTATTCCGTATGAAACTGCGTTGTTGTTGAAAGCTATCTAGGAATATCCTTATATCGAGGAGGTGGAAATCTAGGAATCTGAAGAATATCTAGGGATATTGGTATCTAAAGAAATCGCAATCTAGGGATATTCCGAATGCGGAGTATTTTGGATCTAGGGATATTTGCAGTTCTGAGGTGTTTCGAATTTAGGGAAACCCCGAATCTAGGAATGTCCCGCGTCTAGGGATATTTCGGATCTGAGGATATTCCGGATCTGAGGATATTGTGAATCTAGGGATGTTCCGGGTCTACAGTATTTCGAATCTAAGGATGTCCCGAATCTAGGGATATACTGCATATGGGGTATTTCGAATCTAGGGATATTCCGAATCTAGGGATACCCCGAACCTGGAGATATTCCGAATCTGGGGTATTCCAAATCTAGGGATATCCCGAATCTAGGAATATCTCGGATCTAGGGATATTCCGAACTTAGGGATATTTCTGATCTAGGGATATTACGAATCTAGGGATATCCCGAATCTCAGGATATCTCGGATCTAGGGATATCCCGAACCTTGGGATATTTCTGATCTAGGGATATCCCGAACCTAGGGATATTTCGGATCTAGGGATGTCCCGGACCTAGGGATATTCCGGATTTAGGGATATTGTGAATCTAGTGATATTCCATATCTTGACTATTTCGAATCTTGGAATATTCCATATCTAGAGACATCGGAATCTAGAGAAGTCGGTCTCCAGGGATATCAGAAATTAGAAATGTCGATATCTAGGGATATCCGGTACTTAAGAGTATCACTGGCTTGCTATATCGTATCTTGAGATATCGATATCTAATAATATCAGTAACTAGACATGTGGGTATTTATTTGATATTCCGTATCTTGGGATACGGAATAAAGAGATCGAGAGGTTAAAGTGCATCCGAGGTTATAATTCCTATATGTTACTGTTTCTTTAACACGTGTGATTCAATGACATATGGTACAAATAGCAACGATAGACTTACCCAGGTGAAAAGGATCTGGAAATAAGGAACGAGAACTTTTTCACTGTACATGATTATCACACAATGCGCTATTCCGGAGATTTATTCTTTCCGAAAGTATTTTACGCATAACTCTAAACGCGAAACGGATAATTAGTTCCTTTACAGCGAGTAGGTAATTTGTTACAAACTGCCAAACAAATTCAAACGGTATGCACGTTTTATTGTCGAGCAAATATGAGCGTGAAGGGTTAATATCTTCATCTAAACGGCACGGTCAATTAGAAAGAGAGCTTTATCGTGAGACCCGTCGTTACAGACGAGAGTTTCTTCCCTTACAATTTACGTACTATCCATTATCATTAAACTGCAACAAGATAGCGATCCTACTGGCGGCCATTAGAGATGTAGATGTTATCGGTGAATTTATAAAAGAGCTCGTTAGATTTACAAACAATCGCGTCTAAAATAATAAATGACCGTGGCGAGGCGAAGGGTTTTAAAGCAGTCAAGGCCGGTGTTTCCATTAATATCCTGCCGCTTCCGGATGCACGATGCGACCATGTGGAAAATGCTACCGCTACGGTACACCGTAGATCACGGTTACCGGTATATTTATAGAGGAAAGCGGCCGAATGTTTTCCAAACTTATGGCGCGTCGTTTATTTTCGTACTTAATCCGGTGTGCCGGCACGATGGAACCAAGAAACGCGTCAATGTTTGCTTTCCCGTTCGGTAAACACCGAGGGATCGAGGCATCCGTGTGGCGACGTCGATGATTTCATTATGCATTTCTTCTTTCAAAAAAATATTTTTTTGTGAAACGATTTACCAGCTGCTAGTAAATTGCTTTTACTCCGCATTACTATCTATAGCTAAATCTGGTAAAAAATTATATTTTTATATTTTTCAGACTCCTACACTTTCATACAGAAAAAATTACTAGACGTAAAAATTCCTAGATTAAAATTTCACAAAATTCCGATATACAAATTCATACAGAAATTTTTTTTATATTTACAATTTTGATCTTCAAATTTTTATGTAAAAAAATCCCTAGATACCAGAATTAATATTTCAGATAATTAATAGATACTACAATTTTTATATATAAAAATCTCTAGATTCAACTATTACTATACCAAAAAATCCCTATACCTTCAAATTCCTGTAATAAAAATACCTACATTCTCAAATTTAGACGATGAAAAATCCCTAGATTCACAGGTTGTTACGTCGCAAAATCCCTAGATTCCCAAATTTGGGAGATCAAAAATCCCTGAACTCCCACATTCGGATGTTCAACAATCCTTAGATTTACTAATTCTTACATCACAAAATCCCTAGATTCCCAAATTCTTACATTCCTAAATCCCTAGATCCCCAAATTCTTGCATTCCTAAATCCCTAGATCCCCAAATTCGTACGTCAGAAAGTCCCTAGTCTCTCGAAATTCTTGCATTGGTAAATCCGTATGTCCCTATATTCATACACCCAAAAGTCCCTAGATCCCCAAATATTTATCCGAGAATCCTTATATCCTAGACTCCTTACATCCCAGAATCCCTATATTCCAAAATCCCACATCCAAAAATCCTCACACCCCAAAATTCCTATATCTCCAATACCAATACCCCGAAATCCATAGATGCGGAAATAGGAATAGGACGTTGGCTATGTACGGTTATAATTGTAGAACGAAGCTTGTCGATGAGCTTTTTCGATCGAGTTACGGGTGGTCTTCCGCATTTTCTCCGGGTGTAAAGGCAGGGCCGTACGGCGCAGAGCAAAGTGTCGACCGTTAGCTCCATGCCGTCCCTCCTCTCTCAGGTGTGTACACGTGCACGAGCGTGCCGTTGACAAGCTCTCTCGGCACTCGGTATTATCTATTCGTGTGTACACGAGCGGTACGCGCGCGTGTTCACCTATGGGAAAACTACGCCGTGGTTCCCATGCCATCGCCGAGGGACGCAGGGCGGTCACGCCAGGACCGTTAGCAGGCTTCAAGGATATCCTGTGTCGCGTGCAAGCGAGCCGCGTGAATTACCTTATGGAGACTTATCCGATCCGCAGGACGAGAAGGGATCGTCAAGGATTACCGGTAGTCAATGACTGCTGCTCTTTGTTGCACCTCGAGAAAGTTCTTCCACCATGAATTTAATCATTCGGTGATCATAATCGATACTGGAATAACAATTCGGCGATCATATTCTTATTTTATAGGGAACTTCGTTAACAAAGGTGGCTACTTATTAACACTTCATGGGTCTGTGCAGTCAAATGTTGATAGGGTTTGGCATTTTTGAAAAACTTAGGGATTGGGGATTAGGAATGTGGGGGATTTAGGGGATTTGGGATTTGGGATTTGGGGGATTTGGGATTTGGGGGATTTGGGATTTGGGGGATTTGGGATTTGGGGGATTTGGGATTTGGGGGATTTGGGATTTGGGGGATTTGGGATTTTGGGAATTTGGGATTTTGGGAATTTGGGATATGGGGGATTTGGAGTTTGGGGAATTTGGGATTTGGGGAATTTGGGATTTGGGGGATTTGGGATTTGGGGGATTTGGGATTTGGGATTTGGGATTTGGGATTTTGGGAATTTGGGATTTTGGGAATTTGGGATTTTGGGAATTTGGGATATGGGGGATTTGGAGTTTGGGGAATTTAGGATTTGGGGAATTTGGGATTTGGGGGATTTGGAATTTGGGGAATTTGGAATTTGGGGAACTTGGGATTTGGGGAACTTGGGATTTGGGGAACTTGGGATTTGGAAAACTTGGGATTTGGGGAATTTGGGATTTGGGGAACTTGGGATTTGGGGAACTTGGGATTTGGAAAACTTGGGATTTGGGGAATTTGGGATTTGGGGAACTTGGGATTTGGGGAACTTGGGATTTGGGGGATTTGGAATTTGGGGAATGTGGAATTGGGGGATTTGGGACTTGGGGGATTTGGAATTTAGAGAACTTGGGATTTGGGGGATTTGGAATTTGGGGAATGTGAAATTGGGGGAATGTGGAATTGGGGGAATGTGAAATTTGGAGGAGGATGGTCCGGAGTCTGGACTCTCTCCAAACTCTCGAAGAGACTCAGTCAAAAGGTCATATGGATATTTATGGAACAGATATGTAGTATAGACAGAAGAGGACGTATAATGGATTCAAATCCTGAGTACAATATTCAAATATTGAATTTCATATTCAAGTACAAAAATGTCAACTTTATAATGACTTTCTGCATCAGTTCTACATATATGTATATGCATAACACCCTACAAAATGAAAAGGTATTAGATTATATCACAGAATAATCAAAAATAATTACAATTATTCATTTATAAATTTAATAACTTGTGAATAATTACCATATCATGCACACATTCAACTATGATCATTTGCAAGAAAAATGAATTATCCATCCATCTATCTAAGTAATATATCTAGTATGGAAAGTCCGAAGAATACCGAGTTTCGACTTTCATTTTGTTACATATTAACCCACACGTATTGCGTAAAAAAAAGAGAAGATTTCTCTCTGACTGTTTCTTCAGCAGGAAACGTAACGATAAACCGGGGTTTTCAGGTTATCGAGCAATTTAGGGAAACTGGTTTCGTAACCCCTTAAAACAACGCGTTAAGCGTATCTACATTATTACGAGATTATTTTTGATACTCCAAGCGAGGGGACTGCTTCGATGCAGTTGCTCAATTTCCGTTCGTTTCGTGAACGCGTAATGACCAGCTCGTTTATTACCAATTATCTTTCGTATCGTTTTTTGTTTTTGGTAGATTATTTAACTGGGTGTAGGGGTTTATATGCATTGGGGAAATTTGGGATTTATGGTGTTCTGGGAATTTGGGGAATTTTGGGAATTTGGAAATTTGGAAATTTGGGAATTTGGGAAGTTGGGAATTTGGGAATTTGGGAAGTTGGGGATTTGTGCATTTTACAAGTTTTAGAAGTTTTAGGTATTTGGGAATTTGGGGATTCAGAGTGTGAGGATTTGGTAGTTTGGGGAATTAAGGCTGTGGGGTCTTAGGAATCTTGGGACTTAGCAATTTGGGAAATTATCGATTTGGGGTCTCAGGAATCTTGGGATTTGATAATTTGGGGAATTGAGGATGTGGGGTCTTAGGAATCTTGGGATTTGGCAGTTTGGGGAATTATCGATGTGGGGTCTTAGGAATCTTGCGATTTGACAATTTGGGGAATTATCGATGTGGGGTCTTAGGAATCTTGCGATTTGACAATTTGGAGAATTATCAATATGGAGTCCTAGGAATCTTGGCATCTAACAATTTGGAAACTGGAAAGGTTGCACCTTGGTCCTCTGAGAGCACGCAAATCTTGAAATTTAAAGACGTAGAAATGTAGAAGGCAAGAAATTTCGAAATTTGCAAACCAGTAAATATAAAGATTTGCAAGCCGCATTTATGAATTTCTCGAGAAATATTAACGTTAAGCGTTTGTCGAGTACTCTAAGCAGCAAGCAAGCACTCCGAACCCTTGCGAGCGAGAACCACGTGTATACCTACATATACCTACACATATATTCTATATATACATATAATTCCGATAGAAAAACTATGCAGTTCCAATACGCAACGGTGTCAAGTAGAAAAGCCGCAATGCGACGATGTTGACGTCATTGCTGAAAAGAACTGCGTTCTGGGAATAACTGCGGTTCACGATATACATGTTATTGCTCTAGTTTTATCGAGCCCTCTAGTCACAAGTTGATTAAACGATGCTTATCTAATAATGCCTTTCAGCGATCTTGTCTGACAATCCAGTTGTACGAAAGGAAGCTGTTTCGGTGCTAATTTATGTGTTCTCGTTTTAACCACGTAATTATTGTGCCTGTAATTATTGCAAGTATATAGATATTTATCTGTGAAGGGGCAAATTAGAAAATTTATGGAACTTGTTATTAACGTGTGAGTTCTCTCAGACTTTTTCTTGGTGAGAGTTTTTATATTTTTATATTTTTTTATTTGGGAGTTGGTTAATTTGAGGGATTTGGGATTTGGGGTATTTGGGATTTGGGGGATTTGGGATTTGGGGACTTTGGGATTTGGGGAATTTGGGACTTGGGGGATTTGGGATTTGGGGAATTTGGGATTTGGGGGATTTGGGATTTGGGGGATTTGGGATTTGGGATTTGAGGGATTTGGGATTTGGGGTATTTGGGATTTGGGGGATTTGGGATTTGGGATTTGGGGATTTGGGGATTTGGGATTTGAGGGATTTGGGATTTGGGTTTAGGGGAATTTGGGATTTGGGATTTGGGATTTAGCATTTGGGGGATTTGGGGGATTGGGAATTTGGGGAATGTGAAAATGGGGGAATGTGGAATTGGGGGAATGTGGAATTGGGGGAATGTGGAATTAGGGGAATATGGAATTAGGGGAATGTGGAATTAGGGGAATGTGGAATTGGGAGAATTTGGAATTGGGGGAATTGGGGGATTTGGGGGATTTGGAATTTGGGGAATGTGAAATTGGGGGAATGTGGAATTGGGGGAATGTGGAATTAGGGAAATGTGGAATTGGGGGAAGTGGAATTTGGGGAATGTGAAATTTGGGGAATTTGGAATTGAGGAAGCTTGGAATCTGGGAAATTTGGAATTTGGGGAATTTGGAATTCGGGGAATTTGGAATTTGGGAAATTTGGAATTTGGAGAACTTGGAATTTGGGGAATGTGAAATTGGGAGAATGTGGAATTAGGGAAATGTGGAATTGGGAGAATGTGGAATTGGGGGAAAGTGGAATTGGGGGAAAGTGGAATTTGGGGAATGTGAAATTTGGGAAATTAGGAATTTGGGGAATTTGGAATTCGGGGAATTTGGAATTTGGGGAATTTGAAATTTGGGGAATTTGTAATTCGGGGAATTTGGAATTTGGGAAATTTGGAATTTGGAGAACTTGGAATTTGGGGAATTTGGAATTTGGGAAATTTGGAATTTGGAGAACTTGGAATTTGGGGAATTTGGGATCTACCCAGCTAAAATTTGGGAAATATTGTAATTCATAATTTGATAGCTAGCCAAGTTGGTGATTCAAAAATTTAGTAACTCATAAAAATTTTCCTATAAAAATGTAACGATTGTTCCGGAAGAAGCTAACGTTTGCCAGAAAAAAAATGTGTCGGAAATTCATGTCGACAGGCTCTCGAATTGCATTTTACTATGGAGAAAGCATGCAATTCGAGAGCCAGCTGTACCGTGGGTGTTCGTGCATTTACGTCAAAACAAATCATTTCTTACGCCTCTAACGATGTTGCTCTTTTCATCCATAAACCGGATTTCCAAACTGGAAATCTCCTCATTACACGGTTAATTAGTCGGAAAAGAACGAGTCTGAAATTTCAAGGATCGATTAATGAATTTTCTTCCCACGCGATGAGCCTATTAAACGAAAGTCCGTTGAGAAAACTAAGTTGCAATTTATGGGAGCGGATTTTAATATTACCCCTTTTCAGGAAATCTCTAATGGAGTTATGTTATTGGCCGTAAGTGTATACTAAATTAGAAGTGAGTGAAAGCACGGAATATATGGTTAAAAACAAACGAAATAACTCGGGCAAAAAGAATGGAATGTGTTTATCGGACCTTTCACCGGATCGATGAAACTTCGAATCGAGCTAATTACGATGATACTCGTTTAATGTGGAGCAATTATGTATCTAGCTGCGATGATAGATACACTTATGAATGAACCATCCTTTCGACTAAAAAATTTACTTTCGTTTTGCGTTCAAGCATGATACGTTATCGTCGAGTTATGCGCTGTTACTTTCGATTTCGAGGCGACTGTTAACGTATTAATTTGTTCGTTGAAAAGTGCTGAATATGAGGAAGCGTAGTAAAATTACGTGGAATAGGAAGTACTAAAATATGAATGATCGCTGATTATGATGTGATGGGTGGAAAGTTTAAATTCAGTTTAATTAATTGGAGCCTCTGCTCTGAGACGATCTTTTGTGTGAATTGTATTCATAATCAGCTTGTTATTTTATAATTGATGTGTTAATCAATTATACTGTAATAATAATTGTGAATGTATAACTGTAATAAAAAATTAGCTGGATACTGGGGAAAAAAATGAATTATACGATGAATGGTAAACTTGTTTGAATAAATTACTGGGAACGTTAAAATGATTGAATTTGAAAAATACTTCTGTACCTGACTACTTGAATGCTTAAATACTTAAATACTTGACTATTTGAATATTTAAACACCTGACTACTTGAATACTTAACTATTCAATAACTGAATACTCGAATACTTAACTATTTCAATAACTGAATACTTGAATACTTGCATGTTTGAATAATTGAATAATCGAAAACTTCAAGAATTGAATTACTAAATAATTGAGCACTCGAATACTTGAATACTGGAAAAAATGAAAACTTGAATAATTGGATACTCGAAAAATTGAATGCTTGAATGATTGAATATTCGAGGAATTGAATACTCGAGGTATTGAATACTTGGGAAAATTGAATTCTCGAACGATTGAATACTTGAGGAATTGAATACTCGAACGATTGAATACTTGAGGAATTCAATACTCGAAGAATTAAATACTCGAGGAATTGAACTCTCGAATGATTGAATACTCGAGGAACTGAATAGTCGAAAAATTGAATATTCGAATGATTGAATACTCGAAGGATTGAATACTCGAAAAATTAAATACTCGAGGAATTGAACTCTCGAATGATTGAATACTCGAGGAACTGAATACTCGAAAAATTGAATATTGGAATGATTGAATACTTGAATGATTGAATACTCGAAAAATTAAATACTCGAGGAATTGAACTCTCGAATGATTGAATACTCGAGGAGCTGAATACTCGAAAAATTGAATATTCGAATGATTGAATACTTGAATGATTGAATACTCGAACAATTGAATACTTGAGGAATTCAATACTCGAAAAATCAAATACTCGAGGAATTGAACTCTCGAATGACTGAATACTCGAGAAACTGAACACTCGAAAAACTGAATATTTGAATGATTGAACGCTCGAATGATTGAACGCTCGAATGATTGAACACTCGAATGATTGAATACTTGAATAATTGAATACTCGAATGATTGAATACTCGAATAATTGAATACTGGAATAATTGAATACTAGAATAATTGAATACTTGACAACCTGAATGTCGATGCGAATACTGAAATACTCACACAGTGGGATACTTGAATAAAATTCAGATTACGTACCTATTAAAAGTAGTAAAATTTCAATATCTCGAATATTGGAGAACGAGTAGCAGAAATGAATCCCAGACACGAATATCCTGTCAGCTCAAACCAATTGAAATTATAGATCGTCTATAGAGAGCGATTCAGCTGGTCGTTGAACGATTTCTACCGTAGATTATCCGCGAAATACGACGCGATTCACGATTCCAGTTCAAGATGGAAAGATTCGCATGCGAATCGGAAAAATGGTGGACGTAAATCTCGACGGGGATCGCCGGCGAAGCCAAAGAAGCGGGGATGATTTGTGTCTGTTCTTAAGAACGATTCTCGTAGAAAGTCAGGAACCATTTATAACCTTGCACGGTTAGAAAATCTTAGCGGCGTAGTTTTCGCGATCAAACGTCGTTCAGTGTCGCGTTGATAGGTTTACGCTTTAACGCGTGCGAGCTCGTCAAGTGTCGCGTGTCTCGACTTCTGGCGCGAAGCTGCCGGTAAATTCTACCGACATTACGTATAAATAACCGGATACGAGCAAGACGACAATCGGGAAACCGCGTTGGCAAATTTACGGTTCACCTTTCGACCAAGATCAACGCTCGTTTCTCCTGGATCGATCCTTTCGATCCACGAATACGCGTGCCTAGGAAATTACGTAAATCATTGATTTTCTTCTTGTCCCGTGGTATGGAGAATGTTGGGCTCATTTTATGTCGACTGCACGTCAGCCATAAGTGTACTAGAATGCTATTTTTTGGTCGAACTCGACGATTTTTAGATTTCACGGATTTCGCGAATTTGAGGATCAAGAGATTTAGAAGTTTCAAAATTGTCAACCTTACAATTGTATGTCCAAAAAATTTCACCAGAAACTGCTTGTTTTCCACCGTTGAATCACACAGTTTTAAAGGGCGTTCACCGTTCCTGTATTTCGTAAGAAGATCGAAGAATCCACAAGAACGAGCAAACTTCTTAACAAGGTATTCGAGTCGAATGAGATCAGCCATTCTTATCGAGGGAGGTAAAGTTTCCCTCGCGAACAAACTTCCAAACCCTCCAAGAATCTTTCGACAATGGCCGCCGATAGACCCAACTTTCGCATCGCTTTTGGAACAATTGAATTTCAAAGCATGACGCTGAATGAACTTGTCGAGATAGTAGAAAACTGTCTTGACGCGTCGTCGACTCAGATTTGTTGCTGGAGACCTGAGAACTCTTGGTTGTTGGAAAACAGTTTCCGGAAGTTGGGTGCTGCTCGCTGTTACTGAAAAATTGTTAAGAGTATAGGTTTTTCGAGTTCTGATGCTGGAGGCAACATAATCGCTGTAGATTGCAATTTTCAAATTTAATTTTGTTATTTGTGTATTTGAGAAAATTGGGAAATTGGGAAATTGGGAAATTGGGAAATTGGAAATTTGGGAAATTGGAAATTTGAGAGATTGGAAATTTGGGAAATTGGAAATTTGGGAGATTGGAAATTTAGGAAATTGGAAACTTGGGAAATTGGAAATTTGGGAAATTGGAAACTTGGGAAATTGGAAACTTGGGAAATTGGAAATTTGAGAGATTGGAAACTTGGGAAATTGGAAATTTGAGAGATTGCTAATTTGGGAAATTGGAAATTTGAGAGATTGGAAATTTGAGAGATTGGAAATTTGGAAAAGTGGAAATTTGGGAAATTGGAAACTTGGGAAATTGAAAATTTGGGAAATTGGAAACTTGGGAAATTGGAAATTTGAGAGATTGGAAATTTGAGAAATTGGGAAAGTAGAAAATTGGAAAAACCGGAAATTGGGAAATTAGAAAAATGTATTATGCTCTAGTCCCTGAAATTCCTGTCACAAAAACAGTGATTAACAATGTAATCTTCAACAGTAAAACATTAATACTTAATAAAATGTTTGCATCCTCGGAGACTTTCTCGCAATTCCCGCAATAAAGCACAATAATACGTTCGAAGCATAAATGGGATGCAGGGGGACAAAGTGTCGGATATAGAAAGAGAGAAAAGAGGGAAAGAGTTCCTCGACCTATTCTCGATCGTAACGAGGCTAATGGGAGAACGATCGTCGGTCGGCTTTTCGAAATGGCGAGCCGGTAATTTCTCCTACGCTCGATTCCTCGGGAAAAACAAGACCGGCTGCAGGAAGAGGAACGATCGACGATTCTTTGCTACACCGGTGTCTTCCTTCTATACATAACCGCTGGCAGACATTATTCGCCAGATATGGCTAAGGCAAACGCGTCGAAGAAACCTGAACGAACGAGAAACCGGCGCGTATCAGAACCAGAAGGACGGCTTAGTCACACTCGAACCCATTGGCGTAACTATGTAGGCACAGGTCAGCAGAATCTGCCAACCTTTTTACGATTTGTATTACTCTTCTCTAAATTGGTGATATAACGCGTGGTGATATAACGCGCGGAAATCTAAGAAGTGACAATACCACGCGTGGAAATTTAATACGTGGCGATACCACGTATGGCAATATAACGCATGGCGATACCACGCGTGGAAATCTAACACGTGGCGATACCACGCGTGATAATCTAACACGTGGCGATACCACGCGTGGCAATATAACGCATGGCGATACCACGCGTGGTAATCTAACGCGTGGCGATACCACGCGTGGCAATATAACGCATGGCGATACCACGCGTGGAAATCTAACACGTGGTGATACCACGCGTGGAAATCTATCACGTGGCGATACCACGCGTGGTAATCTAACACGTAGCGATACCACGCGTGGCAATATAACGCATGGCGATACCACGCGTGGAAATCTAACACGTGGTGATACCACGCGTGGAAATCTATCACGTGGCGATACCACGCGTGGTAATCTAACACGTAGCGATACCACGCGTGGCAATATAACGCATGGCGATACCACGCGTGGAAATCTAACACGTGGCGATACCACACGTGGTAATCTAACACGTGGCGATACCATGCGTGGAAATCCAACACGTGGCGATATTACGCGTGGCGATACCACGCGTGGATATCTAACACGTGGCGATATCACGCGTGGAAATCTAACACGTAGTGATACGACGCGTGGAAATCTAACACGTGGCAATATTACGCGTGGCGATACCACGCGTGGATATCTAACACGTGGCGATATCACGCGTGGAAATCTAACACGTGGCGATACCACGCGTGGTAATCTAACATGTGGCTTTACCACGCGTGGTAATCTAACACATGGCAATATAACGCATGCGAATCCAACACGTGGCGATATAACACCTATCTTTATTACACATGCCTACAATAAGTGACCACACCCCGTGTAATACTCCAGCGATATAACACATAATTGATCACATAAAAATCTAGCAATAGCTACGCCAATGGTCGAACCAACTCGAGTCGAGGACGACGAGCGACATAGCACGGGTTTTCTAAAGTGATTAGAAATAATTGCGTTCGCGCGAGCGTCGCCATATTACAGACTGGAAAACCAACTCCACCGGGACGGAAGCTCCAATCTCGATCGTGTGTTTCTTTATTAATCGACTCGAGCTCGCTAATTATCTTCACTAGAGTCTCCCTGGTCATGTTGATACGAACGTCAAGCTTTTCCTCTCGCAACTCGCGTCTTATTAACGAGCCAACGAACACCTGCTTATTTTTGCTTTTGCAACGTGTACCTGGCTTGTACTTATACGCCAAACGCGGACATTCGTTAAACCTGTCGTTATAGTTGCCATTTTAGAGACACTGATTGTGATTAATGCCGAATAAATTCGCGATATCTTGTTGATATGTCGCGATACGCGTATTGATAGTATTGTTAAGATCTTGCTTGGGTTAAATGGAATTCCATTATTCAAATTAATTTGTTACTGTAAGCTACAAATGGAGTCTAAGGTGACCTCGGTACAATTCTATTAGGCAAGTCCGTACACTGGTATTTGAGATTGATATCTGAGTTAACCTAACTTCGAATGAAACACCTGAAATTGAATTTCCGTACGAAATATGGAGATCTATCTGAGTATAAATATCCGAAAGATGAACATCGTGAATTGTCATGTTTTCACATTTCATTTAAGATCAATGAAATTAATTAATTTTTGAAGATCAGTGTAATCAACCAATTCCTGAAGATCAATGAAATCAATCAATTTTTGAAGATCAATGAAATCAATTAATTTTTGAAGATCAGTGTAATCAACCAATTCCTGAAGATCAATGAAATCAATCAATTTTTGAAGATCAATGAAATCAATTAATTTTTAAAGATCAACGAAATCAATCAATTTTTGAAGATCAATGAAATCAATCAATTTTTGAAGATCAATGAAATCAATCAATTCTTGAAGATCAATAAAACCAATCAATTCTTGAAGATTAGTGAAATCAATCAATTTTTGAAGATCAATGAAATCAATCAATTCTTGAAGATCAATGAAATCAATCAATTTTTGAAGATCAATGAAATCAATCAATTCTTGAAGACCAATGGAACCAATCAATTCTTGAAGATCAATGAAACTAATCAATTTTTGAAGATCAATGAAATCAATCAATTCTTGAAGATCAACGAAACCAATCAATTTTTGAAGATGAATGAAATCAATCAATTTTTGAAGATCAATGAAATCAATCAATTCTTGAAGATCAACGAAACCAATCAATTCTAGAAGATCAATAAAATCAATCAATTTTTGAAGATCAATGAAATCAATCAATTTTTGAAGATCAATGAAATCAATCAATTCTTGAAGATCGACGAAACCAATCAATTCTTGAAGATTAATGAAACTAATCAATTTTTGAAGATCAATGAAACCAATCAATTTTTGAAGATCAATGAAATCATTCAATTTTTAAAGTTCAATGAAATCATTCAATTTCAACGTTAACATCGATGTGTACCCACATATTACCATTTCAACAAATGAATTAAAAATGAATAACCAAAGAGTGTAAAATATATGCTGATCTCCCTTAATTTTACGTCCGCTAGAAAGCAACGAATGTATTTTATCGAGGCACGAATCGGCTCGTTATTTATCGCCGCACGCTGAGCACCTTTGGCCAGAAGCGATAAGGAATTTTTGCAAATCGCTCGTTTGTCCGCGTGAAAATTAGCGGCGAAAAATCCACGGCTACGTGATTCGACGGATTTGAAAGTTTCAATTAAAAGCGCCCTCGATATCGGCTGCGAACGTTTCTCGGGTTTCACCGGGATCGATCACGTATTTCATTAGAATTCGCCAAGTCCAAAGCAGGATGCTCGTTACCCACGGAATCGTAGCAAGTGAAACGAACAGCGCTGCCTTCGATATCCGCCTACCATTTTGTGATACGATACGAGTTATTCGTCGGCCATCTTTTCGTTTTGCCGCGCTCTAGGATTTCGCGTGATCGTATCTACGCCGGCTCCAACGATCGGACGATGTTATGTATCCTAACAGAGCCTAAACACTCCACGTTTCTACTTTCTCACAATTTCATTTGCTTTTGTTCTTGAAAGAAAACTGACTTTGCGGAGAAATTACGTTTAGAGCGATCCTCCATTGCGAGCTTCGAGGCGTGACATTCTTTATTTTTTATGATGGTCTATTTTTTGGTTTAACTGTTTTGACTTATACTTATGATTATTGTAATAATAATAATAGTGAATTTTGTTAGTGCAAAATATTTTTTAATTAAGAAGATGTCGATCAAAAATGCGAACAAATTATACATGGATTATATGTGGGTCCTAGATCAAAAATTTTTTAAATTCCATTAAAAAATGAAAAAGTCGAAAAATTTCAAAATTTCAATTCAGAAATCTAATAACACTAAAACGTAAAAATTTTTTAATGCAAAAATACAATGTTCAAATATCAAATATCCAACAATGCAAAAATTTCAAAGAGTCCAAAATCTAAAATTCTAAAAATTCAATCCAAAAATAGAAAAGTTAAAAAATTCAAAAATTTCAATGTAGAAATCCAATAATACTAAAACTTAAAAATGTCAAAATCCAAAATTCCAATGTTCAAATTTCAAATACCCAACAATCTAAAAATTCCAAACAATCCAAAATCCAAAATTCTAAAAACTCTCTTCAAAAATGAAAAAGTACAAAAATTTCAATCCAAAAATCCAACAATACAAAAATTCTAAAACATCAAATCCTAAAAAGCAAAACTCATAAAACGTAAAAATCCAAAAATTAAGAGAACATTAATAAATCATCTCCTCCGTAATAAATCTCGAGTAAATGAAAAATTGTAAGATAATATCGAAAAAAGATGATCGAAAAGTGATGTTCGCCAACCGTTCATTGAGCATGCAAGAATATTTTGACGCTTATTGATGCAGTAATTTGTATTCGACGACGAAAGAAACGATAGCGATGAGAAACCACGACGAACGTATCTGATGTCCATTAGAAAATATCCACGTTATTATTACACGCTATCCTTTCACTTACTAACGTGTGTTTTAAATTGCATTAACTTCAATTTTGTAAATGTAAAACAAAACGTGTTTCATTCATTTCAGTCTATCCAACGGAAGAGAACGTTTATGCTCATGATAGATACTTGATTTATAGTATAACTAATGAGACCGGCCATTTTATTAACTCTTTTACTGCGGGAGAGTTTAAGGAAAATAGACGGTGTAGACGGTAAATTTATACTGGTCACGTGACTTATTTCTGATAGATCTTTAGTCTCGGGTAAATAATGTAATTACGAGTTGACAAGAGATAAGATGGAAATTGCGGTTGATGAATTTAAACGGGTTGTGGGCGGTGAAATCTTGGGGAGAAAATGTTTTGTGATGGAGAGGTATGGTTTTTGAGGGTGTGGTGAGGTGGATGGATTGTTTTCAAGGTTTTGATATTCAAATTTTGGTATTTTTTAGTTTTTGTACTCTCAAGGTTTCTAATTTGGTAATTTGGTAATTTTCTGATTTCTTAATTTCCTAATTTCCCAATTTCCCAATTTCCTAGTTTCCCAAATCTCCAATCTCTCAATTCTCCAATTTCCCAAATTTCCAATCTCTCAAATTTCCCAATTTCTTAATTTCCCAATCTCTCAATTTCCCAATTTCCTAATTTCCCAATCTCTCAATTTCCCAATTTCTTAAGTTCCCAACTTCTCAATTTCCCAAACCCTTAAATTCCCAATTTCTTAAGTTCCCAACTTCTCAATTTCCCAATCTCCTAATTTCCCAATCTCTCAATTTCCCAATTTCTCAATTTCCCAATCCCCCAATTTCCCAATTTCCTAATTTCCCAATCTCTCAATTTCCCAATCTCTCAATTTCCCAATCTCTCAATTTCCCATTTTCTTAAGTTCCCAACTTCTCAATTTCCCAATCCCTCAATTTCCCAATCTCTCAATTTCCCTATTCCCCAATTTCCCAATTTCCTAATTTCCCAACTTCTCAATTTCCCAATTTCTTAAGTTTCCAACTTCTCAATTTCCCAATCTCTCAATTTCCCAATCTCCCAATTTCCCAATTTCTTAAGTTCCCAACTTCTCAATTTCCCAATCTCTCAATTTCCCAATTTCTTAAGTTCCCAACTTCTCAATTTCCCAATCTCTCAATTTCCCAATCTCCTAATTTCCCAATTTCGCCTATTTCCTAATCTCTCTATTTCCCAATCTCCCAATTTCCCAATTTCTTAATTTCCCAACTTCTCAATTTCCCAACTCCTTAATTTCCCAATTTACCAACACATCCTCAATATCAAAAATTTCCAAATTACCAACCACCCCAATTTTCAAAATAACACATCCACAAACCTCTAAAAACCACAAAAAAGTCCACCATCCCTCAAACCTGTTTGGCGCGCTTTTCAAACAACTTATTCTTCCACTTATCAAAAAATTAGCACATCTCCAAATTGATACAGTGAAAAATTGTTCAAGAATTTTAGTTGTACAATAAAATATGCAAAGGGTCATTTCCGTAGAAAATCATAACGGAAACATCAAAATTAAATGTTCCTCCACAAAAAATCTAACTAAGTAATTAACATCGTTAATAAACTAACTCTGTCATCTTTGAATAATCATTTTAATAAAACTCCCTCATATTCTCCGCAAGTAAATAAGAATGTGTACCGAAATTTAATCACGCTTCGTCCATCGTGCGTAGCTTCAGAGTTTCATTGCTACGTGAAGCACGCTGAATTCTTCGGCAACGTGAGCGATTGCATCCGCTGCGATGAGTTATGCCCCCGGTGTCTGGGACGGATACATATATTCTTCGGTGTCGATTATTTATGCCTCGAACAGAGATTGACAGCGGTCCAGTTTTGAAAAATCCCCACTTTTCAAGTGCTTTTTAACAACATTTTATTTCGTTTTTTTTCTTGGGTCTCTAATTGTAAAACGCACTTCGCCTGCTCCTCGATCAACTCCGAGACACAGCACGATTATCGATGCTGCCAAAGACTAATTGGCATCCACTTTCTGTACACGAATAATGTAACAACATGGAAATTACGCTCGAGTAGAAATCGTGTGTGCGCACCAGTGAAATGTACAGAAACTGTTGCTGTTTATTAACTTGTTCGAATGTCGCGTGGGCGATATATGATATCCGCTTCAAGATAGATACGTATGTGTTGTACACATCGGAGATTTGATTGATTACTTCGCGAGAGGGATCGTTTATTGAAAATTGTTATTTGCTCAAGTTGTTTCGTTTCTGTAGCGACATTCCTCTCTTGTAAGTAATATATCATTCTTGAAAGCTGTCGTTGCTTTCGACTTTCGAAGGGTTTAGGGAGAGTTGGGGAGAATCTAGGGGAAATTTAGGGATGAAGAATAGAGGATAAGCTTATAAATTAACTAATAGTCTTTTTATGTTTAAAAAATTTTCAACTTTTTTTATGCGTCAATTCATCAATGTACCAATCTATCAATTCATCAATGTATCAATTCATCAATACATCAATGTATCAATTCATCAATACATCAATACATCAATACATCAATTCATCAATGTGTCAATGTGTCAATCTGTCTGTTTGTCAATCTAACAATCTATTAACCTGACAATTCATCAATCTATCAATTTATCAATTTGTCAATCTGTTAATCTGTCAATCTATCAATTCATCAATTCATCAATTCATCAATGTGTCAATCTATTAATTGATCAATTCATCAATGTGTCAATCTATTAATTCATCAATTCATTAATGTGTCAATCTGTCAGTTTGTCAATTTAACAATCTATCAACCTGTCAATTCATCAATGTGTCAATCTACCAATCTATCAACCTGTCAATTCGGCAACCTACCTCTCTATCAATCTGTAATCTCTCCACCTGTTAAGTTGTCAATGCATCGATTCATCAATTCACCAATTCATCAATGTGTCCATGTTTCAACCTAACAATTGATCAACCTCTCAATTCGTCAATCCATCAATCCATCAATCCATCAATCCATCAATCCATCAATCCATCAATCCATCAGTCCATCAATCCATCAATCCATCAATCCATCAATCCATCAATCCATCAATCCATCAATCCATCAATCCATCAATCCATCAATCCATCAATCCATCAATCCATCAATCCATCAATCCATCAATCCATCAATCCATCAATCCATCAATCCATCAATCCATCAATCCATCAATCCATCAATCCATCAATTCATCAATCCATCAATCCATCAATCCATCAATCCATCAATCCATCAATCCATCAATCCACCAATCCATTAATCCATCAAATCATCAATCCACGAATCCAACAAAAGTAGAAAATTGTAAATATCCAAAATTGCATATTTCTTTTCCTACTTCGCCAATTATCAAAGTGAAGTCTGCCACGTTCACCAAGGTACATATGTAATACCAGAGCAACTAGTTGACGTAGCAACTTCCCAAGAAAGACGAACGCTTGTCAAGGAAGATCGGTCCGAGTGATCGGTGAAATCAAGGGCCAAATCATGTTTACAGTCCAGGTGCAAGCAGGACGAAAGAACTGACCGATCGATTACGATCGCAGAGGACGTTCCTTAATTGGACGTCCATGTTTCGGCACGCGGATTTTCTAAACCGATTAGAAGTAATTGCGAGCGCAGTCCCTCGGGCTGGAAAAGCAACACGGAATGCCTTTTTTACTGGTCATGCTATTTTATTGATGACCCTTGCCTCCTTGTTCGATCCTATCGTCGGAGAAAATCAATTCTCTATATCGTAGAAACTCATTTAACTGTTAGATAAAAGATCCTGAAAAAGTTTAATAAAATAGTCACCGTTCGAAATTTACCTCTAATGTTGCTCACACTTGTAAGAATAGATATGAGCAAGTCAACTTATTTGATAGAAAGGAGACAAGAATCCTTTTTGGTATCCAACAAGATATATCTATAAAAGAGTTTGTGACACAACACTTTAGCGACAATTATCCATCATTTGCCACATGTAAGCGCAGTATTGTCAATGTAAGCGCACATGTGCGATATGCAACTCTGTGGCGATTGCAGATAACGGACATGCAGGTGTGAATCAATGGAGACCGGAAACGGAGTCAGAGAGTGAATAGGCGGCTCGAATGGATAGCAAGGACGTTGCAGTTTGCAGAGGTCGAGCAATTTATGTTTTGTGAAAGAACTATAATATACAAAACATCGCCATTTTAGATTCGCTTATGGGATTTGGGCAATTTGGAATTTGGAGAGTTTGGAATTTGGGGAGTTTGGAATTTGGGGAATTTGGAATTTGGACAATTTGGAATTTGGGGAGTTTGGAATCTGGGGGATTTGGGATTTGGGGGATTTGGGATTTGGGGGATTTGGGATTTGGGGATTTGGGATTTGGGGATTTGGGATTTGGGGGATTTGGGATTTGGGGGATTTGGGATTTGGGGGATTTGGGATTTGGGGGATTTGGGATTTGGGGGATTTGGGATTTGGGGGATTTGGGATTTGGGGAATTTGGGATTTGGGGAATTTGGAATTTGGGGAATATGGAATCTGGGAAATTTGGAATCTGGGGAGTTTGGAAATTGGGGAATTTGGAATTTGGGGAATATGGAATCTGGGAAATTTGGAATCTGGGGAGTTTGGAAATTGGGGAATTTGGAATTTGGGGAATATGGAATCTGGGAATTTGGAATTTGGGGAATTTGGAAATTGGGAAATTTGATATCTGAGGAATTTGGAATATGGGAAATTTGGAATCTGAGGAAAAAGTCCCCCAAAATTTCCCTCAAATATATTAATCTAAAAAATCCTAAACTAAAATATCTCAGCAAATATTAAAAATCCCAGTAAATTCAATAAATCCATTTATAGTGAAAAGGTTCGACTAAAGTCCCGTTTCCAAGTTGGAAGCAACATTCATTCCTTTGACGATATGCAAGCCACGTCGAAGGTATGTATATCACGCGAGCGTATCTCACGAATCCAGGTCAAACGTGGAAACTAGGGTTTTTCAGCTCGCGTTTTCCTGTTAGACTCAGTAGACGTATAACTATTCATACGCGTGGCTAACTATTCATAAACGATGTATATGGAACCGGCGTACCATCGGAGTTCAACTCTAAAGAAAGAGAAACGAGCAAGCGTGCACACGATTACTCTGCAGTCACGATGTCGTCCGCGAAGCGTCTTGTTAGTAGACATTGAACTTCCTTTCACTGTGTAATTGAATTAATTGCGGCCGATTTTGCCGTGTTGCTTTGCGTTTATTGTTCGCCAACGTCGCCGATCTTCCTGTCTGCCTTTCTCTTTCAACCCTTAGACTTTGTTCGGTACACCGACCTTACTAACAAACGTTCTTGTCGGCTCACTTTCTTTCGACAATTTTTTCCTCCCTAACTAACTTCGTGCCTTTCTTTGTTCCCTTATCTAATTCCAATCGGTACGATTCCACTCGGTTTATTATAGAAATTAATGTATAATAAAGGCGCTGTTGGTAAGAACCTTGCTAATTAAGTTCAAACGATTTTGTCGGAGATTGCAGACTCGTGATTGCTACTATCTTATTAATTTTAATACTTCTCTTTTGTAGATTACATGGAATAATGAGTAAAAGCGTTGGTACATAAAGAAGTATGTGGAGCAGAATTTTTTTATCTGGTTTTTAAGAAGCTTGAGAAGCTTTGGGTTTCTGTGTTATTTGAAGGTTGAAATTCGCTGTAAAATAAAAATGAAACTTAAGATGAAAATCTATGAACAAATTTAAATTTTCTGTAGGATGTATGAGACTTAAAAATGTCCTCATAACATTCATGTAGAATTTAAATTTCTGTAAAAATCTATATGAAATTTTAAATTCCTGATACAATTTACATGGAACTTAAAATTTCCTGCGAAGCAGAAGTTGAGATTACCTGTACAACGATGCAAAACTTACAATTCTTCATGGAAGTCATATGAAACTTATATGCTAGGATACCCATGTCAAACTTAAAATTCCCCACAAGATTGAATCAAGACATAAGCTTTCCTATAGGACCCTCAAACTTGAAATATCCAACAGGCTCCTGAAACTTGAGATATCCTATAGGATCCACACAAAACTTGGTCCAACCCAAAAATTAACATTCTCCATGGCATCCATAGAACCTCACATAACCTCTACCCTAGAATCCCACATAATCTGTACATGAGATCAAAAATGATGAAAGAGCAGCTCCAAGATACTCCACTCTAAAGTACACATAGAACTCAAACTGCCCTACGAATTCTATATGCAACCCAAAATTTCCCACACTCTCCATATAAAACATAAAATTTCCTATAAAATCCTCAGGAAGTAGAAGATGCGTTGATCGGAAGTTCGGAGTACAGTAGAGCCTCCGTAACTGCACCCCATTATTCGAATACCCTAATATCTGAACGTTCTAGTATCCGAAAGTTCTGTTACCCGAATAGCCGTTTCGCAGCGACGTTTTCATACAGTATAGACACTCCCCGTATTTGGTCGAACGAATTCCAGTTATGTACATCAATTTAGTACGAAGCTGACAGCGTGCGACTACAACGGCGACTAAACGAGAACGCGCAGTTCTGACTATCGATACGAAATACAAAATAATGAGAGAGCTCGAAAAAGGTGGAAGGATTCTGACGGTTCTGACGGAGATAACGCGATGAACATAAGTTTGACACGAGCAGAAAAAGCGAACGAAAGCAACGACGACGTGCCTCACGAAGCGTTCGATTTGGAGTCGATGGTTCGTGTCTCGAAGAGAATGTACTTCACAATTATTTTTGGTAAAATCTTACGCAATTTAGCAGCTGGAAATATACGGGATCCTCAAATATCGAAACGAAGCGTTCCTTCCACCTGGATAAATAAAGTTCGCTACAAAAGAAAGTTGTCCCGTTATTCGATAAGTCCCTCATCTGGACACCTTTGTCTCCCCATTAATACGGGTGGCTCTACTGCACCATAATCAATAGCGACGTTCGATCGCAATGGAACTCAAGAATGAACGATGGTTTCCAGACAGATTTCTCGTTCACGCCCGAGTTAGTTCGGTTTTTGTCGCCGACAACTTACACTCGGTCGATCTTGCGGCTGAATTACAAGCAGCCTCACCGCGTGCTCTTTGCTCGTCGCTTTGAGAATCGATGTAAACACCGCCTAAACGGCGATTCTCGTCTCGAGCGTAAAAGGTACACGAACGACTCGCCACTTGAACGTACACCGTAATTTTCTTCGCTACCAACGACCAGATGAGATAGTCGTTCGTGCCCGATAATCTTTTACGACGTTTCGTCTATTGTTGACGATCGGTCGTTCTTCGAAACGGGGATCCTTTTCAGGACACGATGCGTTATTGGTGTTCTGAAGCGTTCAATTAGAAGGCTTTTGCATTCGAATTGCTGGGACGCCATTTTACTGACTCGTTGTGTTCAGAGGTTAGGTCATTTGTCGCTTCAAGAATCGGTGATTTTTTCATTTTGGTTTCATACACTGGAAGTAGCTAACAATTTTTATTTCTTGCATGTTTTAATATACAGGCAAACAACTATGTTAGAGTTTGAATTTTCTAACATAGATGTCAAACACATTGTCACACACATTGATGTCAAACTTGAAGATATGTTAATTCCTTTCTCTATTTAGTGCTAAGGATTTATTTCTCAAAGACAAAGGCAAAGGCCAAAGACAACGAATGTCTTCCAGTTGGCCAAACAGTAGATAAATAATAGTGTTACGCGGAATATGCGAGAATCGATTCGCGAAGAATGACTAGACTCGCAGACAAATTACCTAGTCACTTTACACCGTTACTTCAAAAATTCCTTCCTTTCGAAAACGAGCATATAGTCCATAAAACGGAGTCGTAAAAACAGTTTTAAGATTTCGAAATACTTTAATATACAAACCATGCGTGAGTTAAAGACGATGACCTTTCCGAATACGTTTCAGCGAATGTAAATGAAAATTCAACGACTCGTAGTACCGCAATCGTGAACTTGAATATGCGTATCGGTAGTACACAACTTTACGACTTCCTCAATCCTATCTATGAATAGATCGCTGTTTATCGTAACCATCAAACGCTTTTGTCATTTTACTATCAGTTTGTACCAAAAAATATATTTTCTTGAAAAATTACAAAAATTGCATGCAAGGTTTAACTGCGCGTAAATTGTTACACGAAATATAATGTTATCATGAAATGTTATTATTCGAAATGAAATTATAAAAAAAATAAGGTAAATTAGGTTATAGATTCTCCATCTCAAAGGTTAATTTCAACAAACGCTTGCTAACTAAATCCTAAACTAAATCCATCCTTAACTAAAAATAAGAAATCTAGGATCCGCCATTTTGTGTTCCGCAAATGTAGTTAATGAAAATGTAAGATCAGCGAAAAATCTAGAATTCCCGTTGCAAGGTTGAACGGAAGAAGTAGAAATTACTGTTAGCCGAAGTAACAGACAGTATCTCATACCCTTCGCAGCACAAAGGTCGGTTATAAGGTGAGTGACCTTCTTCGTTCGTGGACCATAAAACTCGGGACTCCGTCGACCTCGACCTCGAGATGTAACGCGGAATTACCCTCCGATGAGATAGTTAAAATCGACGTAACGTAACGGAAGGTCTCGAGGCCAGGAGTGATCGCGTTGCGAGTGAAACTCATGAAGCTGCAATTGATTTATGTTGAAAACACCGTGACGGATCTCGAATTCGATTATCATGAAGGTTAATTGCTCGCTAATTACGTGAACCTTCCATTCAATTTCAACTGACTTTTAATATGAGTTTTCTATGCGCGCGAAAGCTGGTAAAATGTCGGTCATTGTGCAATATGTATTTAAATGGTACGTTGGATGAGGTTTTCCCAGAATGGAAATTTTATGGGAGTCTGTCGTGCAATGTGTAGAGATGTACATAATAGTGAACATTTAATAGTGAACATTTAAAAATGAACATTTAAAAATGAACATTTAAAAATGAACATTTAAAAATGAACATTTAAAAATGAACATTTAAAAATGAACATTTAAAAATGAACATTTAAAAATGAACATTTAAAAATGAACATTTAATAATGAACATTTAATAATGAACATTTAATAATGAATATTTAATAACGAACATTTAATAACGAACATTTAATATTGAACATTTAATAGTAAGCACTTAGTAATGAACATTTAATATTGAACATTTAATAATGAACATTTTTTAAGGAACATTTAATAGTGAACACTTAATAATGAACATTTAAAAATGAACATTTAATAATGAACATTTAATATTGAACATTTTATAATGAACATGTTTAATATGAACATTTAATAATGAACATTTTATTATGAACATTTAATAATGAACATTTTATTATGAACATTTTATTATGAACATTTTATTATGAACATTTAATAATGAACATTTTATCATGAACATTTTATCATGAACATTTTATTATGCACATTTTATCATGAACATTTTATTATGAACATTTAATAATGAACATTTTATCATGAACATTTTATTATGAACATTTTATCATGAACATTTTATTATGAACATTTTATCATGAACATTTTATTATGAACATTTAATAATGTACATCTAATGGTACACATTAAAGTTGGAGCTAAACCGCAGAAGCCGATTTTCATTATGTCAGTTAACTAGTTAAATAGAAATTGAAGCGTGTGCACCGAGACAATGTAACAAAGGCGCATCGCAATCTGTATGCAAAAGTTAGCGGTGGGAGATCGGAGTTGCATTTCCTCTTTGAGGAACACGGTCCCATTCGAAACCTATTTACATTGTGTTCCATTCTGGCGAGCGTCATAACAGTAATTAAGCGTAATCTACTCTTGGAAGCCTGCGAGGGAACGAAGAAAGACGAGGGTTATTAAGTTCGAGCGGAGCTGACAATAATTAAACCCGGTTGCATCCCTTGTCCCAGGAAAGTGGCCTAATCTACTTTTCGTCTTTTCAATTATCTGTTACCTCACGAATCTTTCGATTGTTCTCTGGGAATCTGTTCTGCGGAACATCAAGGAGATTACGGACAAAGACGCCGTTTTAAAGTTATTAAGTGGTCGTTTGGAATTTATTGGGTTTGAACTTGATCTGTTTTGGCGCGATTTTTGAATGAGTTATTGTTGCAAGTGTTGGAAAGTTGGGATGTGTTCAATTTGAGGTGGTGAAAAATTGTTGAAGGGGTTTGGTTGTGTGATGAAATATGTAAAAGGTTGTTTTAGTAGAAAAATATAATAGAAATGTTGAAATTATAAGTTCTTGAACAGAAAGTATGTATGTCAGTAAACTGAGTCTGTTATCCAAATTTCATTTTTATTTTTTACTCCACTTTGATTTAACTACTTAACTTAATCTAATTTTATTCTCCATCTGGTATGTTTGTTATAGAAAATATGAACACATAATGTGTTTTTAATAATATTTCTGAGATAAAGTACTTATTACAGTAAAACAGTTTTTATAAAAATGATACACCCTGTACAATAAAAACTAAATATACGATCCATGTATTTTCAGTCAGGTGATAAATAAATAAATGAAAAAAACATCTGAGCAAGATTATAAGATAACAGGTTAACGTTGTAAACGAAGGAAATTACCATCGTTTAAAACGGAATCTTTTTTTCAAGTAAACGAAGCAGTATAATACTATGTTTTACGAGTACGTGATAAGTAACTACCCGGTAATTGAAAGATGTAAAATACTGCAAGTAGTACTTAGTTATCGAATGTTAAACGTTGCGGACAAAATCACGCACTAATGCGTGACCAGCTGTTTAAGCGTTAATGTCCCGCTGATCGGAACGTAGCCATTTTCATTTACCACCGTGAAACACCTAACACGATCTACCCTGCAATCATGGACTAATCGGCGATTGATCTAACAGCCGGAAGAAGAATGCAAATGATAGCTTCGATTGTGTGTTACGTAACTATTGCACAATTTGTTGATTCATGGTCAAAACCTGTGATCCGCTATTGGGAGATTTGATTAGTCGGTTAGTGGTGGAATTTTGTTTTAGAATTGTTATTAGAACAATTATTGGAACGAGTATTGGGAAATTTAGGGTTGTTGAAATTATTGAATTTGGGGAGTTTGAAACTTGGGGTGGGAAAATTTAGGGGTTTCAGAGGGGAGGGATTTAAGATGGGGGGATGTGGGAATTTGGGGAATTGGAGATGGGGACATTTGAGGAGGTAGAAATTTTGTGGAAGGAACTTGGTAATTTCGTGATTTGGAAATTTGGAGATTGGGAGATTGGTAGATTGTGGAGATTGGGGAATTTGGGAAATTGGAAATTTGAGAGATTGGAAATTTGGGAAATTGGAAATTTGAGAGATTGGTAATTTGGGAAATTGGAAATTTGAGAGATTGGAAATTTGAGAGGTTGGAAATTTGAGAGATTGGAAATTTGAGAGGTTGGAAATTTGAAATATTGGAAATTTGAGAGATTGGTAATTTGGAAAATTGGAAATTTGAGAGATTGGAAATTTGGGAAATTGGAAATTTGAGAGATTGGAAATTTGGGAAATTGGAGATTTGAGAGATTGGAAATTTGGGAAATTGGAAATTTGAGAGATTGGAAATTTGAGAGGTTGGAAATTCCAGAGTTCCAACCTTCACCAAAGTCCCAAATTTGTAATTTTTCCAACTTGCAAAAAATCTGCAAATCTAAAACTTCCTAAATTCCCAAATCCCCTAATCCTAAATCCTAAATCCCAAATTTTCCAACTAAAGAGAAACAGTCCAAAATAGTTAGGCTCGAGATCATCCAACTTCCTACTTGTCACACTTCCATCCATCGAACCTTACGAAATCTTTTCTACGACTAGAAATCACGCGAGCTAGAATTCCGTCGAACAGACCTTAATTTCCTCCGAATTATCCCGCAGATAATCAACCAGATACGTGAAGGAAAGTTATCGCGACGCAAGGTAACATAACGGCAAACACGAGAAACAACAAGTGAAATTATAGCAAGGAAGCCGAAACAGCAGGCTGAAAGCAGCATGAGCCGAGCATTTTATCCCAGTTATTTGCTCAGCTGCGTCGAGTAGGATAATCGAACGATCGCGTGCATTGTTGATACTCGCGTTCAATTTCATCATCTCAATTTCCGTCGCGACCGTTTCACGAGCATGCGTATATATGCGTCGTTATCACGCGTTCACTTTTCGAGCTAGTTCGGTGCAACCCCGTTCTGGCCGACGCTGTTGAAACACGAGGTGCGTCATGCAGTGGAACAGTGTGTACTGGTGGCGAACCATGGGTTGGCGCTTTGATGAGGATGATCAGGTGTTTATGAGGAGAGTTACATGATGGATATCATTATATAATAGTGTTTATGAATTATTATATTTACGAATTATTAGATCACTGAGTTTTTGTATAGTTGAGGTTATTATATTTACGAATTATTAGATCAGTGAGTTTTTGTATAGTTGAGGTACTATATGTATTTTTGAAATTTTATATGTGAGAATAGGTGTAGGACTGAATACCTATGTTTCCGAATTTTTATGCTTTCGAATTACTGCATTCCTGAATATCTAAATTTCCAAATTCACATTTCCGAATTTTTACACCCCCGAATCCCTATATTCCCAAATTTCTACGCCTCCGAATCGCTGCATTTACGAATCTCTACATTCCCCAATTTCGACGCCCTCGAATCCCTACGTCCCCAAATCCCTATATTCCCGAATCCCTATATTTCCGAATTTCTACGCTGTCGAATCGCTACATTCCCAAATCCCTATATTTCCGAATTTCTACGCTGTCGAATCGCTACATTCCCAAATCCCTACATTCCCGAATTTCTACACCCCCGAATCCCTACGTTCCCAAATTTCTACACCCCCGAATCCCTACGTTCCCAAATTTCTACACCCCCGAATCCATATATTCCCAAATTTCTACACCTTCGAATCGCCACACCCCCAAATCCCTATGTTCACCAATTTCTACACCCCCGAATCCCTACGCCCCCGAATCTCTACGCCTCCGAATCCCTTCATTCCCGAATTTCTACACCCCCGAATCCCTACGTTCCCCAATTCCTACACCCCCGAAACCCTATATTCCCGAATTTCTACACCCCCGAATCACCATATCCCCAAATCCCTACGTTCACCAATTTCTACGCCCCCGAATCTCTACGCCCCCGAATCTCTACGCCCTCAAATCTCTATACCCGCCAAAATTTCTACACCCCCAAATCCCTCCACTCCCAAATCCCTATATTTCCGAATCTCTCCACCCCCAAATCCCTCCATTTCAAATTCGTAATTTGAGAAACTAAAATTCTTCTTATCGAAAATTTTGTTCGTGTGTTTCTTTCGAGTTCATAGCAGTCACCTGCCGACATTGTTTGCAAGTACAATAGATGTTTACGTCGTGCATCCCCATAACAGCAGTGGTTCTTCAAATATGATTGTGTAGAAAACTAGGCTCAAGTACCAGAAAATTTTATTCTATTTTTCTTATAGGATACAGTTTAGAATATTTGGACTGTATGTGCGTCACGATGCGTCAGAGTATGTCAAGGAGTCTACTGATTACCAGCGACGGTATAATTTAAGTATATACTTCAATTTGGAGGAAATTAAAAATTCGAGTAGGATGTAGAATATTTGAATTGTAAGTGCGTCACGATGCGTCAGGGTATGACGAGTCACCCAAATATCACCAATAGTATAATAATTTAAATACTCCAAATTGAAACGTACTCAATGATTCAGTAGAATTTATGATATTTGAACTGTAAGTGCGTCACGATGCGTCAGAGTACAAGGAGTCACCCAAACACCACCAGTAGTATAATAATTGAAATACTCCAAATTGAAATCTATTCAAAGATTCAGTAGAATTTATTATATTTGAACCGTAAGTGCGTTACGATGCGTCAGAGTACAAGAAGTCACCCAAACACCACCAGTAGTATAATAATCTAAATACTCCAAATTGAAACCTACTCAAAGATTCAGTAGAATTTATATTTGAACTGTAAGTGCGTCACGATGCGTCAGATTACGACTAGGAGTCACCTAAACACCAGTAGTATGATAATCTAAATACTCCAAATTGAAACCTACTCAAAGATTCAGTAGAATTTATAATATTTCAACTGTGAGTGCGTCAGAGTATTAACCGAATACCATCAAGTGCTGAATATACATAACAATACAAGATCACAGTACAATAATTTCTCCTCTCAAAACCAGTGAAAACCCCCGTGAAAAAGCTCAAGAGATAACTCGGAAGTAATAAAAAGGTATAAAAAAAGTGTTACAACTGAAAAAGGATTGTATGGCCGCGTAACGAGTGGACAGAGCGGTGCAGAGGCAGATGGCTGACCGCTCTTGACCCTCGTGGCAGGGTGCTGGAATTCATCGTCGAAGAGACTCACCTCGGCAGCGTTCGAGTCCAGATCCGAGGACGAATTCCTGGTAGTCCGAAATATCCAAACGGGGCCCGAACCACGAACACCGGAGAAACAAGTTTTCACTTTTATACGGGGTCCTCTCTTTCTTCTATCACCTCGTGCCAGAGCGAGAAGGCAACCGAGAAACACTGGAGCACAAGCCGTTCCGGGCGAAAACGGAGCACGTGAAGAAAAATCCCGTGGCTATTTTACCGATCGAACGCGTATTCCACTGAACTCATCGGCGATTATCCAGAAGTGACGGAGTCTGTTTCGGGTCGAGGGAAATCGGAGCCGCGAACACGGTATCCATGGGGTATCGATGTCGATCGGATCCACGATCGGGAGCCAAAGAGAAGATCAGCCGAGCGGACGACGAGCGTAGTTTGTCGCGATACGACGAGACGACAGGTGCAGCGGCTGCAGCTGCCACGGTCGTCGGCTTCGTACTGAAGGGGCGCCTCGACGCCGCCGGCTCGACGCTGCGAGAAACTGGCTCTCTGCCACTGGCGACGGCACCGAAAACTCGCCAGCCACTAACCGGGAACAACGTTGCTCTCCGCCAATGTCCTGTTACCTCTCCCCGAGGGATACGACGGGAGGTGGGGGCCGCACGCGCTCCTATAAAGCGGATGATGCAGCCAGCGCGCGAGAGAATGCGTGATCGAGTGCCTGGAGATCGAGTGCTCTTCTAATGCTCCTTTGTACCTTTTTTCGGTCTTGGATATGCTTTTCAAATTCCCAGGCGGGAATTTGTACCGTACGAGTTCTAAATGGAGGAGACTTTGAAGCTGACTTGCCAAATCGGTCAAATGCTCCACAAGTTTCTTATTATAAGGGAAGCTTTTTGTTAAAGTGCATTCTTTGAAATTAACATTGAGTTTCGTCAAGGTAAAAGATAAATGTGTGTACTGTTTTATGCTTCGTTGTTTATTTATTTTTGAAATTGTGGGAGGTTGGCATTTTTTAATAAGGACGCATCGAAGGTTTTAGGCATTGTTGCATATGGTATTCGAGTAGAACAAATGTATGATGCAGTTGGGAACCTGTTACTGTATAGATTCTAGTATTTGGGATGTTGGAATTTTTTAGCGAGGACATAATGGACGTTTTAGACGATATTGTCAATATTTGCGGATGGTATTAATGAATACCGATGACGTAATTTTGAATTTGCGGACATGAGAATTGAATGTACAGGTTGACTCTGTGTCCCAATATTTTTCATTGGCAAAGTTTGACAGAATGGTAACAGTCAACATTGATGGCATATTTCTAAATTTAGAAGTATTTCTAGATTTTAAAGTTGGCAAATTTAGAAGTTAGTAAGTCTCTGAATTCTATTATTCTTAAATTTTTAAATTCCTGGTTGCTGAAATTTCTAAATTCTGAAAACTCATTCCTTTCTTCGATATCCATTCATGCTTAAATATCTAAATGTTTAAATTTCTGAGTACCTAATGCTCAAAATTTAATAATCCAGAAATCCCTATATCTTAAAATTTCAAGATTCTTAATTCTTCAAATCTCTAGAGTCCTATAACTCTAGATCCTTAAATCCCTAGATCCCTCAATCTATAAATTCCTAGATTCCTAGATCCTTAGATGCCTGAACCCCTAGATGCCTAAACCCCTAGATGCCTAAATTCCTAGATGTCTAAAACCCTAGATCCTTAAAGCTCTAAGTCCATAAATCCTTAGATCCCTAAATCCCAAGATCTCAAAATCCCTAGGTCCCCAAATCCCACGATTCAAAAATCTCTAAATCCCCAAATCCCAAGATTCAGAAATCTCTAGATCCCCAAATCCCTAAATCCCCAAATCCCTAGATCCCTAGATCCCCAAATCCTTAGATTCTCAAATTCCTAAATCCCCAAATACCTAGATCCCCAAATCCTTCGATCCCCAAATCCCTTGAGCCCTAAATCCTTAGATCCCCAAATTCCTAGATCCTCAAATCCCCAAATCCCTAGATTCCCAAATCCCTAGATCCTCAAATCCCTAAATCCCCAAATCCCTAGAGCCCCAAATCCTTAGATCCCCAAATTCCTAGATCCGTAGATCCCTAGATTCATAAATCCCTAAATCCCTGAATCTCTAAGTCCCTATATTCCAAACCCCCGAATCTTCAAAACTATCGAATCCCAAACTACGCCAAACTTCCCAAAAATTAAAAATCCTCATAAATCTTCAAATCCCCAAATCCACCTATTCCCAAGTTCCCCAACCCCCAACTCCTTACATCCTCAAAACTTTCACATCTTCATATCCCATAACTTCCACATTCCTAAACTTCCAGGTCGAAAAATATCTCGACATCCAAACTCAAAAATCTACCAATGAAAAATGAAGCTTGATGACCATTTTCCATACATCGTCACTTTCCCCAGGGAAGCTTACCACGTTCTCCCGTACAGACAGCTTAACGATAGCGAGGGGTCCAGTTTCCCCTCGATTCCACGCGTGCCCCTCCACCGTCACCTTCTTTCTCGTTCCTCTCCATCCAGCGTTCCCCTTCCTTCTATAGTTGCCCTATCCACCGTACAGAACACTCCCTTTCCCTGATTCATTCCGGTGTCGAGAGCCCGTGGAGTCGTGAGTTCTCTCCGGTGTTCACGGACACACCGAGGGCTCGCTGGATATTCCAGCACTTCGTAGCCGGTCCACGATGGATACTGGGCGAGTTCCACGCGTTCCGGTAGGTCGGTGCCGGCCGGAGAACCGGACCGGCTGCAAAAACGATTGCGTTTCGAGATGAGGGAGAAACGCTTCGGGCAGCTACCGCTCCTGCCACGGGCTTTACAGTCTGGAAAAATGTTTCGCGCCACGTCTGGAAGCGCCGACCACGGGATCCTTGACTCCCCGCTCGGCCAATGCGGATTTTTTGGACCATTCGAACCGGGTTCGTCGATCTACCTCCTCTCTTCTTTTATATGCCCTCGGTCAGCTTTCAAACAACGGCCTCAGAATGGACGTCAACTTTGGAGTCACCGGTTCTTTGCACTTTGCTGCAAAACCTTCTGCTTCACTTTTTATTCACGGTGGAAATTATTTAAATCTTAAGCTTATTAAATTATTTTATAAGCTTGTGAAATCGTCTTCGTCTTTTTATTCATATTTAAATGAACATTTCCAGTTTTCGTTTGTACTGAAATTTATACTGAAAGGCACTTCTTTCATTTTTCGTTTAGGATGGAATGAACTTCTTCCTTTTTTCTCTCATGTTGAAATGAACTTCTTATATTTTTTTCTATACAGAAAAATTTTGGTATATCTCTTTATATTAAAAAAAAAGAAATTTTGTATAATAAAACGGTTTATAACAGTTTGTTTGTAGTTGGAGAGTTTGCTGTATAAGGGTGGTTTAAATTTTTTATTGGAATTAGATTAGGGAGCTCTTTTGAAGAACAACTATTCTTTATCTACAATCAATTATGACTGCAGTCTTCTTCTTTAGACAAAAACGTCTATTGACAATTCAATATTGTTCGAGTCGATTACAGTTTCAAGTAAAATTACAAATGTTTTGGAAGATCGTAGACCTTCAAATCAAATTAGCTTTACACAGGTCTTCACACAACTACAATATTAACAAAAATTCTTCTCAACTTTTTTATTTTGTTTAACATAATATGCATTAAAGAGCCTTTCAAAGATTGATTGATTGATTTTATATGTGCCTCAACTGCTATGATCATTGACCCACCCTTTTAAAGTTAGCTTTAAAATATTTTATCTTTGTCACAATCAGTTAGCTGGCACAAAGCTGTCACAACAGAGGTTATGTTCCATTCTAAAAGTCTACTATAGCATTGACCTATTATCTCAAAAGTATTTGCAAGAAAGGAAGCATGCATACGCTCAGAATATGTTACCAAAGTTTGATTACGTTCCTATCGTGCACAGAAGGGCAGATACCGATGTTTTCTGAGCCAACGCGAAAATACGGCGATTGCGAAATCGCCTAGACATTCTTGCCGGCCTATAAATTCGAAATAGCGTCGGCGATGCTGGAATAATAATGTCACTGATAAAATACCAAAGACCAGAGCCGGAGTAACCGTACTTCATTCAAGGCATTAGCGTCTGACGAAGGTATTCGCACTGTCTGGTAGAGGGACAAAGTGGGAGGGGCAGGTAGATAGAGAAAGAGGTTGCGTTGGAAAGAAATGGAAACAGGGAAAGAGAAAAGGGCATTGGCGTAACTGGATAGGGACTGGGATGTGACTGATCCCTTTTTAGAGGGATTTTCACTGTTAAATTCACTGTGAAAATTGTTAATGTAACAAGCAAAGATTGCCAACTTATACAATTAGTCATTATTTGCATCTAAGTGTAGGAGACACATTGTAGAAAATAAAATTTTTTCTGTCTGTTATGGGAAATATATTTTCCGAGAGCAACAACCAAGTGGTTAGGAATTTATTTCTAACTGGTTAGGGACCTATTTCTAACTGGGTATTGTCCTCGAGAAGTACTTTTATCCTTCATCTAGTTCAGCAAAGTGATTGTAGCCCTTATGAGTACATATGTGTAATATGTGCTGTGGCTATTGCTAGGACTAGCCTTCACACTAGGGGTTCTCCACCCCCTATATCCTTAGTTAACCATCTTTCAGTACTTCTGACAATTTTCCTGAGGGTTTTGGCTCATTTTAAGAAAGTTTCATTCTCAGACAAAATGTCGTATCTGTCACAGTTTAGCCTGTACATATGTACACATATGTGAGCAGTCAATATGGGGTATTACGTATGTATTTTGACCTGCTTCCCTTCTTTGGAGGGTTCTTTGTCCTCAGACACGTTGGTAGCCTCTTTTGGTACTCTTGACAATATTTCTGCAGGTGATCCATTTTAAAAAAATTTGATTCTCAGACAAAAAATCATATCGTCATAGTTCAGTCTGTACATATGTCCACATATGAGTGGTTGATACATGGTTTTATAGTATGTATTTTAACTTGCTTTTGTTTGTGGAGTGTCCTTTGCTCCCAGACACTACGTCAGCCATCTTTGATATTCTTGCCAATATTTCTGAACATTGTGGCTCATTTTAAGAAAGTTTCATTAACAGACAGAAAAATCATATCTGTCATAGTTCAGTCTGTACATATGTCCACATATGAGTGGTTGATACATGGTTTTATAGTATGTATTTTAACTTGCTTTTGTTTGTGAGGCTGTTCTTTGCTCCCAGAAACTACGTCAGCCACTTTTGATATTCTTGACAATATTTCGGAACATTGTGGCTCATTTTAAGAAAGTTTCATTAACAGACAAAAAAATCATATCTGTCATAGTTCAGTCTGTACATATGTCCACATATGAGTGGTTGATACATGGTTTTATAGTATGTATTTTAACTTGCTTTTGTTTGTGAGGCTGTTCTTTGCTCCCAGAAACTACGTCAGCCACTTTTGATATTCTTGACAATATTTCTGAAGATTGTGGCTCATTTTAAGAAAGTTTCATTAACAGACAAAAAAATCATATGTCACAGTTTAGCCTCTATATATGTACACATATGAGTGCTCACAATGGGTCTCATACTACATTAATAATATCTGCAAACATTTAGCTTAAATCACGTTCATCCATCATTAAGAACCTCCTTTTTCCCCCCAACAGTACAATAATCAAATTAAAGAGGTCGTATAATTAAGTTAAAACGAAAGAACGCAAAATAGTCGACATTTACAGCAAAGCTAACGAACGCAGCCCACCAGCACGAAGATCGCAATAAAGTACTTGACGCCAATGAAGGAGGTTAAGGATAAGGCGAGAAAGAGATGGCCGAAGAGTGGAAGAAAATGATCGCTGCGTGGACGGAGGAATTTATAACTTTCGCACTCGTTGATACAGGCTGCACGGACGCCGCTTATCGTCCAGTTGCACTTGTTTTGGCCGGCTATCGGCGTAAAGATCGGAAACGTGCCGGTGTCGCCGGTGATTTCACGAGTCGTCGACTGTTGGCGCGTTCGCAAAGCGACGAAACGCGAGAGAACGTTCCCCGCCCGAACGAACGACTTTCCTTCAAATCGCCGGGACGTTTTACGTGCCGTCGCTTGACATTTACAGTGAAATTCTGGCCGAGGCTTGGTTACACCATTTGCCTCAATGACATCTCGGATCTACGGTTTTGCCTGTCGCAGAACCTGTTTAGCTCTGCGCTAAGCTGTTCCTGCTTCGACGACGGGAATCCATCTTCGTTGCTACAACTTTTCTTTAGGGATAGTTTCTTTAGGGATATTTATGGGGGCTAGTTAGGTTCTGAGAATTTGGAATTTGGAAAATGTGGTAATGTCTCGGGTGTTGTTAGATCTGAGAGTAATGAAATTAACTCTTTACAGTTAAAGGTTGATGACTTTAACCCCTTGCGCAATATCGTGTGACACTTGTGTCAAATCTCAAATTCCTTAAACTCCAAATTCGTCATACTTCAAATTCCTCAAACCCCAAACTCCTCAAACTCCACATTCCTCAAATCCAAAATTCTTCAAACCTCAAACTCCTCAACCCCCAAACTCCTCAAATTCCAAATTCCTCAAACCTCAAACTGCTCAACCCCTAAACTCCTCAACCCCCAAATTCCTAAAACCCCAAACTCTTCAAATCCCAAATTTCTCAAATCTCAAACTCCTCAACCCCCAAACTCCTCAAACCCCAAATTTCTCAAATTCGAAATTCCTCAAACCCCAAATTTCTTAAATTCTAAATTCCTTAAACCCCAAACTCCTCAAACCCCAAACTCCTCAAACCCCAAACTCCTCAAACCCCAAATTTCTCAAACCCCAAACTCCTTAACACCAAAACTCCTCAACCCCCAAACTCCTCAAATCCCAAATTCCTCAAACCTCAAACTCCTCAACCCCTAAACTCCTCAACCCCCAAACTCCTCAAACCCCAAATTCCTAAAACCCCAAACTCTTCAAATCCCAAATTTCTCAAATCTCAAACTCCTCAACCACCAAACTCCTCAAATTCGAAATTTCTCAAACCCCAAACTCCTCAAACCCCAAATTTCTTAAATTCTAAATTCCTCAAACCCCAAATTCCTCAAACCCCAAATTCCTCAAACCCCAAATTCCTCAAACCCCAAATTCCTTAACACCCAAACTCCTCAACCCCCAAACTCCTCAAATCCCAAATTCCTCAAACCCCAAAACTTCTCAACCCCCATATCTTCTCAAACTCCAATCTCCTCAGTCCCCAAATTTCCAAAATCCCACCGTCCTCAGATTCCAAAGATCCCAAAAATAATACTTCTCGCATTCAATCACCATTTGACCCTTAACCGCTTAATATTTATTTCGCAATTTAACCGTGCGCGAGTCGGCGCGTCGCATTGCGCCACTAAAAACGAAGCTGCGTGCGCGTGTTGCATTTTAATTCGCCGAGATTAGTATGTGAACTGCTCAACTTCCTGCCTATAGATGGATCGCAACGTGCTGTAAACCGGAAATGATGCTGAGGATAATTACAGCGGTAAAACGACGTGGATACTGTTTCGCGGCATTGCAGTTGATCGGCGTAATATATGTCTGGATCGGCTTAACTTGTCAGAACACTATGAGTTCTGATAATGTGTGCTTAGTATACACTTTCTTGCGTGTTTCAGAAATAATCGACAAGTATAAATATTCATTCGGAATTGCATAATTTAATGTGTACGGAATAGATAAACTTGTTATTCCTTTTCGGTAGATGGAGTTCGTTGAACTCGAGACTTGTTTTAAATTTATAATATTGGGTAGAAAGGATATAATAAGGAGATATTGGCTTTGGAAGTATTTATGTATGTTTTATAACGTTGAGAAGTTGAAGAAGAATGATATATTAAAATTATTGTAATACACAATATTACGAAGCAATATTATTCTACAAAATATTACAAAGCATATGTGCTACATATACTACATATACGACATATATTACATGTACATATATAAAAGACTTACTAAAATGATTAATCTGCACAATATTACAAAGTAATTTAACTATACACGATATTATAAAACACATTTACTACATATACTACACATACTGCATGTACTATGTATATTACATATACACATATTAATCATATATATTAGCGAAATGATTATTACAAACAAGTTCTGCCATAATGACAAAATATATATCATAAGAAAATACAGATGTAACAGAGAAATAACAAGGTATTTATTACAAAAAAATTATAGGTGAATGTGCAGTTTGAGTCGTACTTCGGCCGCCATGTTTGCACAGTACGCGCATGCGCACTTCGAAATACGCGTCGAAACTACACTCACCCCCGATTTGACTTGGACATTTAAATTTTGTCCTCTGCCTCTCTAAAAAATAAATTGTCGAATGTTATCTCTTGTATCTGTACTCTTTGGTGTAGCACTCTAATGGAATGTACTCTTGAATCCCGTGCAATTTGAACTTTGAATCTTTCAAACTGTTGATTCGCCAAATAATCCGGAATGCATCGAGGAATTCTTCGCATACCCTTTCACGGATTCTGTAAATATTACCGCGAAACGTCAATAAATTTTCCTTGCCACGCGATATCGATCCACGTGGATCGTTTGTTTGCCGTTGAAAAATTTGGTGGGCACCTGAACAAACAACGGTGTCCTATTAATCGCGTAAGCCTCGGTAGCGGGAAACTCGAACGCTGAACCGCTTTCAAATATTTGAAGAATCTGTTGCGATACCGCTTCGTCCCTGAATAATACATTGCCTTCGGTAATTAAACATTGTTCCAGAAACGTGTGAGAAGCGGACCGAACCGTTCCCTCTATTTATTAAATATCAGTTTCATTAGGTGACGCTTATTATTGGATATCTAAATTTCATTAGGAATCTCTAATAGAAACGAGCGTTTCACTTGCTAAGACAATCGTAACTTTTCTTTGTTTTCTATCAAAATTTGTGAAGTAGCACAGTCGCGGATGAGGTACGTCACGAACATGTACAGTTCGGTGCAGAAGTATTATGATCACTTTGGAAGTAATTTAGATATGGATGTTTAAGGACCTCATCATTTCTAAATTCTAAATTGTAAAATATTTTTAATAATTTATTCTTTCTACTAACAAATATATGTATACTCCATTTTTGTATTAATGTCCAAACTCTAAAGATTAGCCTAGTAACTTGACCCTAAGCTAACTTCAGACTTCGATCTCCAAACCCTACAGATTGCAGTATATTTTTACCTTAACCTTAACCTTATTATTACAAAATATTTTGATTCAATTTTAAATTTGTAATTAAATGTTCGAATAATATCTAGCCATGAATTTATAAATATTAGAGGTAGATATAAAAAATCGCTAGAAAGATATTTTCCTGTGAGAAACGAGATTTGTCGTCGATTGTACAGGAACTTCGCTTCGATATCTAAACGTTGCATATTGCCAGTTTCGTGAGCGATTTCCCGATCGCTATCGATCGAAATTGTTGTTGATCCACGGTTTCACACAGTTTCCCTCGGTTTACCATATCGGAAGACCCGCGCTCCTTTCGTTTCGTTTAATTGCCGCTCTCTCGCGGGCTCCAGCCTAGAAATCGTCGCGAGCAGATTCCGTCGTGTATTCGTCGTTCCGGCGCGTGAGTGGCGTGAAAACGAGCGATTCCGACTGAAACCTCGGCTAATTTTACCGTTCCTTTTTTTCCACGGAGTTCCTTTGGCCGGGCTCCACAGGAAACACCGCGGAAAATTTCGTTCGTTTACCTGGCGGGAACGACTTTGTACGAATACAAACTACTTGGCCTTATTCGACGTGGTCCCTTCTCTTCAAACGGCCTGGCCCCACGGAAAAATTAGCATAAACGACGGGAACGGGTAATACTATTATAGCTCCGTGCAACACGCTGGGAAGAGACTGGTACCGTCCTCGTGCCCGAGGCTCGTTTTTCAGAAACCGTTGTCTTCCACCGATACATCGCGAACCGCCGATTTGACTTTGCACTTTCTACCTTCTGAATACGCTTTACGGCTGGTCGGACTATGATTTTGTTGCAGAACAATCTGAGTTATAGCCTAACATAAATCTAAGCTTAATTTAATGTTAACCTAACTTCAATGTAACTAATCTACCAAACTAACAATTAAGTAGTAACTAACCTTAATGTAATTAACAACAAACAAACTAATCAATGTAACTAACCTCAATGCAACAAAACTCGACCATAAACTTAATGAACCTTAACTTTAATCAACCTTAACCTTAAACTTAATCTTAACTTTATCCTTAACCATACTCTTCATTCTAACTTTACGTTTAATTTTAACATTGACATTAACCTTAACTATAACCTTTATTGCAACTTTACCTTTGATGTTCATCTAAACCTTACTTTTAACGTTCCCCCTAATCTCCACCTTTAAACTTCACCTTTAAACTTAACCATCAGTCTAACCTTAGCGTTAACATTAAACATAAACTTAACCTTAGCCCTCGCCCTAACCTCAATCTTAACCTTGACCTTAACATTAACGATAACCAGCTATTAACTCCAACCTGACCCTTGACCTTAATGTTAGCCACAACCTCAACCTTAAACCTCAACCTTAACCTAACCTTAACCTCGACTTAACCTTAACCTCAACCTCAACCTAACCTTAACCTCAACCTAACCTTGATCTCAACCTAACCTTAACCTCAACCTCACATTAACCTCAACCTAACCTTGATCTCAACCTAACCTTAACCTCGACCTAACCTTAACCTCAACCTCAACCTAACCGTAACCTCGACCTAACCTTAACCTCAACCTCAACCTAACCTTAACCTCAACCTAACATTAACCTCAACCTAACCTTGATCTCAACCTAACCTTAACCTCAACCTAACCTTAACCTCGACCTAACCTTAATTTCAATTTAACCTTAACCTCAACCTAACCTTAACCTCGACCTAACCATAACCTCAACATAACCTTAACCCCAGCCTAACCTTAACCTTAATCCTCACCTATCAAAATAACCTTCACTTCATAACCTAATTTTAATCTACCCTTAAGCTAACCTAACCCCAATCTAATCACACCTAAACCCAAAATTACCTACCATAATTTAGCACACAATGTTGAAGTCTACTTTCGTTTAAATTTCAACCTGAACCTGTCCCCGATAAACTAATTTTTCCTGAAAACAAGGTCCGTAAACACGGTAAATAATAACACGGTGCCACAGCGAAATAGAATAGTAACGCAATAAAGCGAAATAATTACGCGGCATTTAAAGTAAATAGTTAATCTCAACATGTCATTCGAGAGTATCCTCAACGCGAAAATCATCGTACCCAACATGTAATTTCCATCAAAGTACGAAGTAATTTCATCCTCATTGGTTCAGAGATTTACACTGTTATCGGTGTTTTCACAATTTCCCAGGGCGCGTACACCTCGGCTACCACGATAGATCGCTTATTAACCGTGTTCAGGATTATTATAATCATTATGCAAATATCCTTGTTATCCTTGGAAGGGAGAGGCTGTAGGGCGCGCGAGACCGCGCATTACGTGCCCGGTTAAAGGAGCCTTCCAGACTTTCGTCGATAATTAAAGTAGCATGGTAGCTATGTTGAAAATAGTAATTTATCTCCTCCGTATCTGAATCATCGGGACACGCTAGTTCCGTGCGTCCTTTTTTTCGCGTTCCTCTTCTAGATCGTGGCATTAATCACCGGCTGTTGAAGATTCTTCCTTGTAAAACGCGTGTACGTACACAGTCGTTAGACCGCGCACACCGGCCTTCCCCGGTAACCCATCTTCGTCTCTCGATTTATCAATTATTCCTCTTATTTCCTCTGTTCACGTCGATTTACCGTCGCTTCGTTAACCTACCGAACGATATATTCAATCTCCATGCCATTTTCAATCTCTCTCGCTGAAATACTCCCTTGGCGACAGCCGTGTCTCACTTTTTTCATTGAAAATTTATCAAATCTTCTTAGGAATTTCAAAGTTTAACGTAGAATTATTAGAAGAAAATTTTAGTGGATCTTCATGGCTATTCAAGTAAGAAAATTGTGAATAAATAATAGGAACATTTCAGAATAATTTTAAATAGATTCCAGGAAAATTGCAAAGAGGTTACAGGGAAAGAAATGTGGGATGTGTTTGTTAAGAGATGAAACTCTAAGGAGATTGATCCCCTTTTTTCACATATTCTAACCTTTACAAATATCCTAAGATTGCAGAGCGGTTTGAAAGTCACAGGAAGATTTTAGGGAATGTAAGATTATAAAACACAGCTTCCGAGGGATCGAAGTTCCCCGAGGAAATTCTAGTAATTCAGAATGTACGATAGAGAAGGAATAATCGTAATTCGATAGAGTTATCGCAATCATCCGAAGACTCTGTTCGCCTCGTCGCCCGCTGAGATTCAGCCAATACGTGTCGTCCCTGCCTATACGGCGTCGTTCCTCGAGTATTTGCGTTCCAGTGGCATCGATGGAATCTCGAAACGCGCTCCTAATACACGGATACATAAAATGGCCGTCGTTGTTACGGGGTCAAACGAGATACCGTTGCCTCTGTTAACTTAACCCGTGCCTCTTGCGCAAACTGAACAGCGTATTTAAACGGCGCTACTTCGACGCTTTCCTAATAGCACATTTTTTTCCTCGTTACATCTGGGACAGTACAGCGAGCCCGGATTGCTTTCTATCTTGATACAGTACACCACTTATCATCGATTCATGCAAGCAGCTTGAATGATTGCTCGTTACTCCTACGATTATTCATCGCTTATTCATCGGATATTTATCCAGCCTGCTTTTCTGGAGAACTTCATTTGGGTTTTAGTTCAGAAAATCAGTAGTGATATTGGTGAACAAAATGGGATTGGAGTATTCGAGTATTTGGAGTATTCTTTGTTACATGAATCATTACTATAACATTATTGTATACATTAATAAAAATATATACATGTGATAATATGTATAGGTTAGTAAATAAAATGGTGTTTATTTGGAGTATTCTTTATTACATGAATCATGAATTACTATAACGTTATTGTATACGTTAATAAAAATATATACATGTGATAATATGTATAGGTTAGTAAATAAAATGGTGTTTATTTGGAGTATTCTTTATTACATGAATCATGAATTACTATAACGTTATTGTATACGTTAATAAAAATATATACATGTGATAATATGTATAGGTTAGTAAATAAAATGGTGTTCATTTAGAATATTCTTTATTACATGAATCATGAATTCCTATAACATTTTTGTACATACAAAAATATGCACATGTTACTCATATGTATATATTATTAAATAAAATGGTGTTGTGAATTATTATAACATTTCTGTATATACAATAATATGTACATATTATTTATATGCATATACTATTAAATAAAATGGTATTCATTTAGAATATTCATCATGAATATTCATCATGAACTGCTACATTTCTGCACACACAACAACATTTATATGTACACACATATATGTTCCACATTATTTTTAATGGTACACTATACACCTGTCACTAAACCTATTTTTATTTTACAAGCTTGAATAAAGACCGAGTTAAGACTGTTCGAAAATGCACGGCAGAAAACTGGAACTTCCAGAAAGGAAAATAACCAGAGTCTGCAACGTGTTTATTACAGAGGCCTGTAGGTCTAGACATGGCCAGAGGTCCATTGACTCTGGTTGCCAAGGTAGACTTTTCTTTACAATGTACTCAGTGTCTCTCAACATCAAGATTTTATCTTGTAACTGAAGATTTAATAATTCAATGCATATGTGTGTCTGTCACGTACGTTGACATACTTCTTTGTGAAGGGAGGTTTCCTAAGGTATCCAATTTTATAATCATCGATTGACCATTAATTTATAACAAAATTTCTATGAACACACATTTATCATTCACATAAATTTTTTCTATAAATTGCTGTTCGAAAATTGAAGACATTGTAAAGGAAGGTTTTCTAAAGCATCCAATTTTGTAATCATTGATTAACCATTAATTTATAACAAAATTTCTATCAACACACACATTCATTATTCACATAAATTTTTTCTATAAATTGCTGTTCGAAAATTGAAGAAATTACAAAGGTCACTTTCTCAAAAATCTTTTTTAAGGAACACCGAGAAATTTTCAAAAAACTGCTTACAGAGTGTCAGAATTTTTTAACAGCAGTTTACAGGAGAATTTTCAAAAAACCTTCATCGCAGTAAGTTGCTGCGTAGTTGCGTTATAAGCGAATTCGTAAAGGGTGAGCGTAACGAGGCGATAAAACGAGAGAGATGCTCGCGACAGTGGCAGCAATTAACAATGAAAAGGAGCGCGGCGAGTCGAAAGGCGAAACAGATTTCACAATAAGTTGTCAACGGCGAACGAGCGAGTCCTGGATCGATCTCGTACTTGCGCAATGATCTTTGGATTGTTTGATACGACACCGGCGTACAGAGATCCGGACTGTGTTGCGTTTATTTGATCGGAGTGCGTTGACTTGGCCCCGGGGCTCGTGTCGCCACGCTTCGCCGAGCTTCCACGTTAGTTTCTGTCTTTCGTTTAATGCTAAATACCGAATAATAATTTTCCTGGCTGATCATTTACCGAAATGAGCAGCTCTCGCAACTTGGGAATTTAAAAATTTGAATTTGGAAAAATTTGAGAGTTTCAGAGCTTGATACTTCGAAACTTCTGAAACTTTGAAACTTTGAAACTTTGAAACTTTGAAACTTTGAAACTTTGAAACTTCTGAAGCTTTGAAACTTCTGAAACTTTGAAACTTCTGAAACTTCTGAAACTTCTGAAACTTCTGAAACTTCTGAAACTTTGAAACTTCTGAAACTTCTGAAACTTCTGAAACTTTGAAACTTCTGAAACTTCTGAAACTTTGAAAGTTTGAAACTTCTGAAACTTTAAAATTTCTGAAACTTTGAAACTTCTGAAACTTTGAAACTTCTGAAGCTTTGAAACTTCTGAAGCTTTGAAACTTCTGAAGCTTTGAAACTTCTGAAACTTCTGAAACTTCTGAAACTTCTGAAACTTCTGAAACTTCTGAAACTTTGAAACTTTGAAACTTCTGAAACTTCTGAAACTTCTGAAACTTTGAAACTTCTGAAACTTCTGAAACTTCTGAAACTTCTGAAACTTCTGAAACTTTGAAACTTCTGAAACTTCTGAAACTTTGAAACTTCTGAAACTTCTAAAACTTTGAAACTTCTGAAACTTCTGAAACTTTGAAAGTTTGAAACTTCTGAAACTTTAAAATTTCTGAAACTTTGAAACTTCTGAAACTTTGAAACTTTGAAACTTCTGAAACTTTGAAACTTCTGAAGCTTTGAAACTTCTGAAACTTTGAAACTTCTGAAGCTTTGAAACTTCTGAAACTTCTGAAACTTCTGAAACTTTGAAACTTTTCAAACATTGAAACTTTGAGAATTTGTGAATTTAAGAACTTGACAATTCAAAAATACAAAAATTTGAAAATCTAGAATTTTTAGAATTAAGAAATGCAAAAATTCCAAAAATTGGACTTCTTGAAAATCTGAAAAGTTGACATTTCCCTCTTCTTCTATTATCATCCCCTTCCCCATCAACTATGCAATATAACAAGAGTTGTATATCCCAACACCATCATAAATCCGATGAATATGACAATCACCATAAATCAAATAAGCTAATATAACCAGACATTCATCCACCTTCCAAATGTAAAATAACCCCTAAATATCGACCCTCTTATATAGCAGTGAAACCTCCCGTTGCTTCTTTCCCCTACACCGTTTCTGGTACATCGATGTGGGTGTTGCATGTACATCGAGTAAATGGAAAGCTTCGTTTACGATAGCTGCAGATTTCTGCGAGCACGATGCGGCAGAATTTGCAGAGTTCGCGGAACACACCGGCAGGAAATTCCGCGAACGAGGCAATTTTTGGCGACGGCTGATTGCACGAAGTTTGCACACGCGAAAATACCACGTGATGGATGTGCATGCGATGTTTCGTTGAACTGCAGATTTCGTGCCGGATAACGGAAATTGCGAACTGTAATAATATTTTCTTCCGTTTAATAAGCTTTCACGAATATCGGAGTTGATTTGAAACTCGTTGGAAGGCTGGGTTTCTATTGAACTCGAGTAGCATTACTTTTTCAGCAATTTTTCGCACGGAAGCCTCGTTGTGTTTTTATTATTTTCGTATTTAGATTGCAATTTTGTTTTTAGGATGCATGAAAGTATGTTCGAGTGTTTTATATTCTTTTGCAGAAATTTCAATATTTATAAATTTTGAATTGTCTCAGTGTCTCAGTGTCTCAATGTCTCAATGTCTCAGTGTCTCAATGTCTCAATGTCTCAATGTCTCACTGTCTCAATGTTCTCAAAATCTCAAAGTTTCAAAATCTCAAGGTTTCAAACTCTCAAAGCCTCAATGTTTCAGTGTCTCAATGTCTTAGTGTCTCAGTGTCTCAGTGTCTCAGTGTCTCAATGTCTCAGTGTCTCACTGTCTCAATGTTCTCAAAATCTCAAAGTTTCAAAATCTCAGGGTTTCAAATTTTCAAAGCCACAATGTCTCAATGTTTCAATGTCTCGGTGTCTCAATGTCTCAGTGTTCCAATGTCTCAGTGTCTCAGTGTTTAAAAGCCTCAGTGCCTCAGAGTCTCAGTGTCTCAAGGCATCAGTGTCTCAACGTCTCGTTGTCTTAATATTTCAATGTCTCAATGTCTCAGTGTCTCAGTGTCTCAATGTCTCAATGTCTCAGTGTCTCAATGTCTCAATGTCTCAATGTCTCAATGTCTCAGTGTTTAAAAGCCTCAGTGCCTCAGAGTCTCAGCGTCTCAAAGTATCAGTCCCTCAACGTCTCATTGTCTTAATGTCTTAATGTCTCAGTGTCTCAAAGTGTCTCAGTCTTAGCATCTCAATGTCTCAAAGTTCTACTGTCTCAAAATACCCAGGTGTCTCAAGGTCTCAGTATCCCAACATCATAAACTCTCCAAGTTCTAAAAATTTCAAATTCCCAAATTGTCAAATTTATAAAACATCCCCCATTATCAAATCCTAAACCTCATTTTAAAAGCGAGCTAATTTAAAAACGAACCAACTTAAAAAAAAGTCCTCACCTTGAAATTCCAACATGTCTCGATTCACACTTGATTAACAATAAAACACGTCTGCATTAAGAAGGATAGCCTGTTTAATATGCAATTCAATAACATACAAAACATATACAAATCGTTATCGCGCGTTTCCGCACACCGAGTTACAAATTGAACGAGCTTCGAGGCGCGTACTTGTCGCGACGAAGCAACAAAACGATCGACAACTTGTTCCATCCACGGAAACGAAACGTACTCGCATGCAAATATAGCAAAAAGGAACTGAACGTCGCATCGGCGACGAACCCGTTGCGTTAAACGGATAATTAATTGTTTGCAATAAGGTGACCAGTTATACGTGGCGACCGTTAGACGCGATAAAGCGCATAAATCAAAAGCCGCATTCCAACATCGGGATTTCACGATTTTTCAACGGCGACGTTGAACTTCGGTGTCTTTAAAATCATTTTTCTTGCTAACCTGTTTACGATTCTCTATTCATACGGATATCTAAATTCCTGCGAGCTAGGCAGTTTGTCTTACAATTAGCCGCGTTGCTGATTAAACGTTCAAATGATTAATATTCTCGGTTCAAGCGTGCTGTACCGACGCAACCTTGTCGCTGATTTATACGACGGGGCGATAACTGTTCTGGTGGTCGTGTCATAACACCCTTCGTTACGAAGTTCTTCAAAATTTTCTGGATAATGAAGGTCAATTGGGAAGTCAATTTGTGGGACAGCAAGTTTGCAAAAGTACACGTGGAATATATTTAAAAAGGATGATCTTGATCTGACTAGGTTGTCTCTTATTTTTGCAGACTCGTTCTTTATGGGTTTCTTACAATAATAACAATGTATAAACGTTACTGATGTTTCAAAGATAAATCACACAAAAATAGGTATAAAAGGAGGTAAATATATTTGAAGTGATATGAAGATAATATGAGAGCAAATACAAAAGTATGCAACCAAAGTATATAAGATTAGGGATTTGTGGTTGCAGGACCAAACACTGATAAAATAACGTATACAGAAATAAATCATCAAATATACGAAAAGAAAATTATCATAAACTCCACATTGCAAGTTAAATTAAATACAAATTGCAATAAATTAAAATTGCAAATCGAGCTCCAGCCATCGTGACACACCGTCCATCACCATCCACATTGCACAAGAAAATGGCCGCCGCCCAAAAGAGCGCAGATCATCTTCCAACGCCGAAATTTTTGCTATATTTGACCATAACACGACGTCATTAATTGAACACGACGTCGAAGATTTATACACTAGTACGAAATAATCGCTAATAATCGTTTCGCCAAGAATGGAGCTGTTTGCGTAAATATCAACGGTGTTGTTGCGATCGAGCTGGCCAATTAGCTGGGCAGCGAGCGTTGGCGACGACTCCATCGTGTTTTTCTCGTCTCTTTTCTTCTTCCTCTTCTTTTTCCTTTTTTTTTGCACCGTTTCGTCACACTCGACCGTCCACCGTCGATAACGGCAGCTAATTGGCATTAATAGTAATCCGAGCCAAAAATGAAAACCCGTTCCGAGCCGACTGCCCGTTACTCGAAACGGACCGGAGCGAATTTTTACGGGAATTGCGAAATCGTATGCGACCATCTTCTGGAACGCGTCCATGGGAAGAATTAATTACTCGCTACGTAATTACGACACCGGGGGGCAAAAAGATTTCCGAGGAATCCGCGGTTGCAACATATTTATTTATATGCGAGTTAAATGTCTTTATACGGGAACAGATATAATTTACGGAACGGTTTGTGGATATTTTAATGTGGATGTCTTGCAGTTTTATAAGGACTGATAAGAGGGATAATTATAGAGGATTGTAATGTAACATCATATTAAACGTATCTAAAACACGTCGTATATCAAGGCGAACATGTAATACATGTCTTTAATTAAGAAATTAAGGAAGCTTGGATAGCGAATGAGGAAAGATAAGAATGTTCAAAATGTATTTCAACAGAATTATTAAATAATTAATTCATACAAATATTGTAAAAGAAGGATGTATTAATTTGTCTTTGTCTTTACATTATCAAGTATATGTTCACCATCGTCCACATCGTTTTCAAGTGTTGTCGACAAAGAAATTTTAATGAATGGCACCATTGTCACGAAAGTTTTGTACGAATATCCATGATTCGAGTGGAAGGTTCATCGCCGAGGTCGCGGACCTTAACGGTCACCATCCTTTTCGGGAACGATGCTTCTTACCAAGCACGGATGTTTAGTTTCCATTCGATTCGTTCATTATTTCTCGTCTACTACACGGTAGATATGATCCTATCCTGCACAGTAGAACCACCTGTATCTGTGTTAATAGGGACACAAAGGATAAAGGACTTATCGAATAACAGAACTTTCTTTCATACCAAACTTTATTTATCCAAGTGGAAACTAACGAACGCTCGTTTCGATATTTAAGGATTCCATATCTTTCCATCTGCTAAATCAAGTAAGTTTTTACCAAAAATAACTGTGAAGTACATTCTTTTGGCGACAGGAACCATCGACTCCAAATCGCTTCGTGAGGCACGTCGTCGTTGCTTTCGTTCGCTATTTCAGCTCGCGTCAAACTTATGTTCATCGCGTTATCTCCGTCAGAACCGTCAGAATCCTTCCACCTTTTTCGAGCTCTCTCATTATTTTGTATTTCGTATCGATAGTCAGAACTGCGCGTTCTCGTTTAGTTGCCGTTGTAGTCGCACGCTGTCAGCTTCGTACTAAATTGATGTACATAACTGGAATTCGTTCGACCAAATACGGGGAGTGTCTATACTGTATGAAAACGTCGCTGCGAAACGGCTATTCGGGTAACAGAACTTTCGGATACTAGAACGTTCAGATATTAGGGTATTCGGATAATGGGGTGCAGTTACGGAGGCTCTACTGTACTCCGAACTTCCGATCAACGCATCTTCTACTTCCTGAGGATTTTATAGGAAATTTTATGTTTTGTATGGAGAGCATGGGAAATTTTGGGTTGCATATAGAATTCGTAGGGCAGTTTGAGTTCTATGTGTACTTTAGAGTGGAGTATCTTGGAGCTGCTCTTTCATCATTTTTGATCTCATGTACAGATTATGTGGGATTCTAGGGTAGAGGTTATGTGAGGTTCTATGAATGCTATGGAGAATGTTAATTTTTGGGTTGGACCAAGTTTTGTGTGGATCCTATAGGATATCTCAAGTTTCAGGAGCCTGTTGGATATTTCAAGTTTGAGGGTCCTATAGGATGTTTCAAATTTAAGGATCTTATATGATATTTCAAATTTTAGTATCCTACAGGATATTTCAAGTTTGATGGTCCTATAGGATATTTCAAGTTTGATGGTTCTATAGGATATTTCAAGTTTGATGGTCCTAAGGATATTTCAAGTTTGATGGTTCTATAGGATATTTCAAGTTTGATGGTCCTATAGGATATTTCAAGTTTGATGGTTTTATAGGATATTTCAAGTTGGATGGTTCTATAGGATATTTCAAGTTTGATGGTTTTATAGGATATTTCAAGTTCGATGGTTCTATAGGCTATTTCAGGTTTGATGGTCCTAAGGATATTTCAAGTTTGATGGTCCTAAGGATATTTCAAGTTTGATGGTCCTAAGGATATTTCAAGTTTGATGTTCCTAAGGATATTTTAAGTTTGATGGTCCTATAAGAAGCTCAAGTTTTGACACAATTTTACATGAAGAGTATGTGAAATTGGGTTTCACAGGGCATTTTAATTTCAATATGTACCTTAGAGTATCTTGAAGTTCCTTCTTTAATTTTGTTGGTTCCGTAATTTCATCGGTGGATTCTCGAAATAATTGCACCGTCGCGAATCGCTATAATCCTGGACTTTCTTCTGCTTCTTTCTGATCGTTACGTCGTTCGACCGCGGCCGATATTAATTTTAAACGGCAATCTGCGCTTCGTCCATAAATGGATCGCCGTGATTCAGCCGATCTGGTTTCGAGGCACGCAGAACTTGACCCGTTCGCTCTTCTTCCCGTCACAGCATCTCTTCTCTACGTTGTTGGACTTTCTCAGCGTTCACCTACGTTTTTTACCGGTTCACCTCGTTGTCTTCGAAGATATACGAAAACGTAAAAATCATTGCTATCGGGCTAATTTTCTAACAAACATACTTTTATTATCAGAATTTTTAACCGTGTCGTAGTGTTCAAAAAATTGACGAACCCTAACCTATAAACTTGGACAAAACGTCAAGAGAAGATCATAGAAAATGTCAAAACTTGTGTCATAAATAAAATTGTGATTGTATCATAAATAAAATTGTTAAAATCCTAAATCTTTGCGCTTGGAATACTACATTCATCATTTGAATAAAACATAACTGTAATACAACTCGAGCTAAAAATGTTATACCATCTCACGATAAATTTATTGCTATAAATATTCATCGACTCCTAAATTCGAGATATTCCTGGCAGAATCGTTTCGAATCTTATTGCCAAAACATATCGCTATGAATCAGTTTAAAGAAAAAGATGCAAGATACCTTCGCAGGCAAATATTCGATATTTATGAACCAGACGGCAGTATTTCAAGTAGTTGTTTGTAACAGCGAGACAAACATCGACGCATCTATTTAAGAGCAATGACGTCGCTATTTAGGATTCATAATTCTCGTTTTTTCTTTTAAAAGTCTCGTCGCAGACGAGTATAATAGAGCATTCTGCGCAAGAAGATTCACGGAGAGAGTCGTTTTGTGTCCAAGCGTCGAGGACAGTTTTTTCTTTGCCCGTTCGCGCTTCTATTTCAACGGCTGACAAAACGGCTGTCGAGCGCTATCGTGCTCGAATGAACGTTTCATAGTTCATAGTTTCATACTTAAGTTGTCCCAGTAGAATGGTGAAAAAAGGGGTTCAAGGTTCATGGGATAGATAAACCGATCGATAAATTGTCAAGGATCGTTAAGCAACTATGTGGTTTTCGAAACAAAGTGCGTTCTATTGGCATGCGTTGTAATATCACGTGTTACATATGTGCCGTATAAATTAATATTGGAATTCCGACATATGGGAAGGTTTTAATGTAGGATAATTTCGAAATATGGCTATTTTGGGATATGGGGATTTTGAGATGTGGGGGTTTTGGGAAATGGAGAGTTTGGGGTGTGGGGACTTTGGGATATGGGGGTTTTGAGATATGGGGATTTTGAAGTATGGAAATTTTGGGATATGGGGAATTTAGGATATGTGGATTTCGAGATATGTTGGACTTTGAGATGGGTGGATTTTGGGATATGGGGACTTTGAGATGGGTGGATTTTGGGATGGGTGGATTTTGAGATATGTGGACTTTGGGATATGGGGACTTTGAGATGGGTGGATTTTGGGATGGGTGGATTTTGAGATATGTGGACTTTGGGATATGGGGACTTTGGGATGTGTGGACTTTGGGATATGTGGACTTTGGCATGTGTGGACTTTGGGATATGTGGACTTTGGGATGGGTGGACTTTGAGATGGATGGACTTTGGCATGTGTGGACTTTGGGATGTATGGATTTTGAGATATGTGGTCTTTGGCATGTGTGGACTTTGGGATGTGTGGACTTTGGGATGTGTGGACTTTGGGATGTGTGGACTTTGGGATGTGTGGACTTTGGGATGTATGGACTTTGGGATGGGTGGATTTTGAGATATGTGGACTTTGGGATATGGGGACTTTGGGATGTGTGGACTTTGGGATGCGTGGACTTTGGCATGTGTGGACTTTGGGATGCGTGGACTTTGGCATGTGTGGACTTTGGCATATGTGGACTTTGGGATGTGTGGACTTTAGCATTTGTGGACTTTGGGATGCGTGGACTTTGAGATGCGTGGACTTTAGCATGTGTGGACTTTGGCATATGTGGACTTTAGGATATGGGGACTTCATCTATACAAAAATGAAAGAATCCAAAAAATTGTAGAAATGATGTTCTAAACTGCGTTACATCCATAAACTTGCTTAGTCCAACAAACTTACTATTACACCACGGCAATATAACGAGAGTCACCTCGTCATACTGCCAATAATTCACGTCGCCAATACCTGTTTTACAAGAACCCCTTAAACTCGGTAAATCGCTTCTAAAATTGAAGAACCATTTACGTTCGTGAAAATCGTGTATCGTTTTGTTGAAGAATCATCGATCCATGTTAACCCGTTTCTCGAACCACGTTGGCAAACGCATCGAAAGCGTGTCAAGAGCACGCTAATGAGAAGAATAGACCGACGACACGTGAAAGATGTTTCTCTAACGTTGCGAGGTAATCGAAGCGTCGTAAAATTCGCTGTCTTCTTTCCAGCGGATACTTGAGCACCGGGCAATTACTTTCCGAACGATCCGCAATGAAATTGCTGCTTCGAGACATCGATTCCTTCTGGTTTTACGTTAATTACTTCGTCCAATGACCCCTTTAATCGGCGTAATTCCTCGTCGAGGAGCAGCACGTGAATAGAATCGTAAATTCGAAAACCTCCGTGAAGATTTTTCTTGCGGGAAAAGCCAGTTACGCAACTCACGTTGTCAAGTTGTCTCGAAACAGGATGTCGTACCGCAATCATACGAGTTATTTGGATAGGAGGTGAAAATTTTACTTTCGACCTGGAAATGTAGACTCGTAAATTCGGTCGCGTTAAATTATTACGATAATTACGATAAATAAGTTCGATGGAACAAATCTCTTTTCGAATACAGTGACTTTTGGTACTTTCTCGTTTTTGATCATTAAACGTATGCATAACATGTGTGGATATTTCAGATATATCATATTAATAGTAGAGTTGAGTCTTTAGTTTTAATACATCTTACATTTATTTTGAATTATAAACATTATTTGGAGCCTCTCATCAAAATGAAAAGGACTATTAATTTTTTTTTAAACATATGTTATGTCATACGTCATGAACTCCATATGTTACGAACTCCTCGAAACATACTAAAAATCACATTTGAACCACGAGTCAAGTGTCAGACTCCCCAAAGTACGTCAAAAAATTAAACCCAGTACATGCCAAAAGAAAGAGAATGTTTGTCCGACCAAGAACGATTAATTTCGTAATAAATTAATTTAGCATATAAACGCTTGTAGGATATCGTAACAGGACTTTCTTATAGGAGGATAATAAGTCAGGCCGAAATCGAGTATGTCCGTGCATAATGCATCGACCTGAATCCTATTGTCGTCGGTGCTCGAGCACCGCTTCTTTTCGAGTGCAACACCGTTCGGAACGGGTTAAAATAATAGCAACACACAATGTAACACAACGCCGCGGACCAAGAGTACAACGAACGCAGAAGAAAACACTTGTTCGCCATTGTTCGCCGATGGCACTTCAGCCGAGCTAACATCACCTACGTCCTCCTCCTACTTTTCTGTCGCTACCTTTTGCCTTTACACGCTCTTAAGAACCTACCAAGGTCGTTGTGAAACGACGCGTATCGTAACAGCCTGTCAAAAAACACTTTGCCATGCGTGTCGGAAAACGATAAACACGCACAGAATTAGGACTTTCGAGATATCGAACTTTACAAATAGTGGAATATGGGAGATTTCGAAATAGGGGAATTTTAGAAATTTGACATTTAGGGATTTAAGAAGGGGTATTTGGAATTTGGGGGATTTTGGAGTTGGGGAATTTGGAATTTGGGGGATTTTGGAGTTGGGGGATTTTGGAATTTGGGAGATTTGGAATTTGGGAGATTTGGAATTTGGGAGATTTGGAATTCGGGGGATTTGGAATTTGGGGGATTTGGAATTTGGGGGATTTGGAATTTGGGGGATTTGGAATTTGGGGACTTTGGAGTTGGGGAATTTGGAATTTGGGAGATTTGGAATTTGGGGGATTTTGGAGTTGGGGGATTTTGGAATTTGGGAGATTTGGAATTTGGGAGATTTGGAATTCGGGGGATTTTGAATTTGGGGGTTTGGAATTTGGGGGATTTGGAATTTGGGGGATTTGGAATTTGGGGGATTTGGAATTGGGGGATTTGGACTTTGGGGGATTTGGTATTTGGGGGAATTGGAATTTGGGGGATTTTGAATTTCGGGGAATTGGAATTTGGATGATTTGGAATTTGGGGAATATGGAATTTGGGGGATTTGGAATTTGGGGGATTTGGAATTTGGGAAATTTGGAATTTGGGAAATTTGGAATTTGGGAGATTTGAAATTTGGGGAATTTGGAATTTGGAGGATTTAGAATTTCGGGGAATTGGAATTTGGGGATCTGAAATTTGGGGAATTTGGAATTTGGCGAATTCGGAATTTGGGAAATTTGGAATTTGGAGGAGTTGGAACTTGGGGGATTTGGAATTTGGGAAATTTGGAATTTGTGGAATTTGAAATTTGGGGAATTTGGAATTTGAGGAATTTGGAATTTGGTAAATTTGGAATTTGGGGAATTTGGAATCTAGGTATGTCTGAAGTCTAGGTATATTAAAAATCTAAAGAGAATTGTATTCTAGCGACATTTGGAATCCAGTGACATGCAGGTTCAGAGACGTTGGTCATCTAGGGATATTCCGTGCCTAGAGATATTTCGAATCTAGAGATATTTGGCATCTAGTAACATTTGGAATTCAGAGATACATTGTACTATTAATTTTGAGAATCGAGGGACATTCCGTGCTTAGAGATATTTTTAATCTACTGACATTTGGCTTCTGGTAACATTTGGAATCCAGAGATACTTCGTACTATGGGTTTTCTATAAATCTAGCGATATTCATATAAAAATTAAATAAGAATGATAGTATTTTTTGTCGTATAGATATTCCTATCCAAAAGAATCCTATATTGCACGATTCGCGAAGAATGCGCGTACGCTCGCGTTCGTTTTTCCCGGTTGGAAACGTTCCGAGAGTCTGCAACGCAGATGGACGGCCTTATTCGGCTTATTTGGCGAGTATATACGCAGGTGCCGCAGGAAATCGACGGGAAAGGGGTCGACCGGAAAGAGAAACTGTGAGCTAATCGCATCGAGAAAAGGGGACCCTGTCGAGCACTCGTATAGTCATTAAACGGTCATAGTTATTCGAATCATTCTTACAAATATTTCTTATTTTGCTACCGCAAAAAGTTCGTACGCGTTCATGAAACAAAGTTCAAGCAATCTCTTGAATCTTTTCTCCTTTACAAATATCTGAAAAATGTTCGAATTTCATTTTGCTTGAAAATGGGGCCACTAAAGAATCTATTGTATATTTTTCATTTCTCATTTCATGTATATTCTTTTTGATGTATTATATAGACATTGTATACAAGATGTCTCAAAAATGGGAACTTCTAACCTGCAAGAAACAAGAACAGAAAATTATTTTGTGATACATAAAAGTTTGACCTAAGCGCGACACAAACAATATATTAAAATAAACTGTTAGTCAACACCTAATAACACTTCTTATCTAATAATACTAGTTAACCTAAAAATACTTAACCAAACTTATCGTGCACAGTAATTTTCACCGTGGCGATAAAATATCGGCGCGAAGAGGAAGAAAACGAGGAGCACGTTCGATTCGATAAAATTCAAATTAGAAAGCAACACGGTTTCCGGCGTGTACGAAGTCGAAGCCGTTACTACTTGCTAGGTTCTCCGACACCTTCAAAGGAACGAAAAATCCGCGGGAAAAGAGTGGAATCGCGAGGAGATTCATGACTTGGGAAGCGGAAAGTAAACGTCTGCCCGACATTTCGCCGGCAACGGGTGTCTCACTGTCAATGTAGGTGACCTCGTCTCTTAATTAACATGGCTTGGCTCCGCGTAAGAGCGAGTTTAACTAACTTTTACATCGGCGACGTTCGTTTCGAGAGATAGCTTCATTAGCGCCGCTTCATTCGCCGCGTGCAGTTTAGAAAGTGGCTGATGAAGGTGCAATATCGTGGATGTAAGGAACCGCGCGAAGCTTTTCTGTAACGGAAAATCTTAGGCGAGGAACGATCGTTTGTTCAGGGACTGGAAAAGGGCGCGGGATCGAGGCTAACGGAGACATTGTACCGGCGAGGTGATGGTCTTCGATGATTTTGCGAAATTAGGTTACATAAATAACGACGATTGTGGTGGTGACAGATTAGGGGCGATCGATGCTGTCGTGACCTTAGAAAACGTGTGGTGCACATTTTTATCCAGGATTTTTAAATTTAATTCTTTACTAACTGACTTTGCTCAGTGGAGAACTGAATAATTGAATAACTGAATGACTGAATGACTGAATGACTGAATGACTGAATGACTGAATGACTGAATGACTGAATGATTGAATGACTGAATGACTGAATGACTGAATGATTGAATGAATGAATGACTGAGTGACTGAGTGACTGAATAGCTGAAGAATTGAAGAATTGAAGAATTGAAGAATTGAAGAATTGAAGAATTGAAGAATTGAAGAATGGAAGAATTGAAAAATTGAAGAATTGAAGAATTGAAGAATTGAAGAATTGACGAATTGACGAATTGACGAATTGACGAATTGACGAATTGAAAAATTGAGAAATTGAGAGATTGAGAAAGTGAGAAATTGAGAAATTGAGAGATTGAGAAAGTGAGAAATTGAAAAATTGAGAAAGTGAGAAATTGGGAAATTGAGAAATTGAGAAATTGAAAAATTGGAAAATTGAAAAATTGAAAAATTGAGAAACTGAGAAATTGAAAAATTGAAAAATTGAAAAATTGAAAAATTGAAGAATTGAAGAATTGAAGAATTGAAGAAATGAATTGAAATTCTGACCCGTAAACGTATCTTAATTCAGCCGTACGTGACTCCGCAATCTAAATAACTCTGATTCGATACTCACAAAAAGGAAGTCTCGCAAAAAGCAAAAAGAAATCCTTATTGCGCTAATCGCGACTGCATCTCGATGTCGAGCACCGTGCTAATCACTCTGCATGACTCGGAAATGGCAGTCATCGTATCAAACTATGTCCAATATATCGCCGCTCAACGAGGCATCGCGAAAATGATGCTATTACCAGAGGTCTCAAAACACGATTACGAAATCCGTTCTCGTAAAAGTGAGAGTTCGAAACGCCTCGTTACTGACAACTCGTTAGTGACATAATAACGCGAAGAAGTCATCGACGTTTCGCGGTATCTCTGTAACAAAAATAAAAAAAAAAGAGGATACGAAAAAAGAGAGAAAAATGAAACGTTGACTTCTGACATTAGCGTATTCGGGGCGAGGGGACTCGAGCGGTGAGTTACGTGTTAATTACACGCTAGCGAGAGAGTTTCGTCGTTGTTAATCGTCGAGGACGAGCGAAGGTATATTTTATCGTCGGGGGGCATCGTACTCGAGCTTCTCAGCAACTTCTTCTGGTTATCCTGCGTGACCTGGCACCGAGCTGTGCGGTTTCCTCCTTTGTTCGTCGGCCATTGTTGAAAGAATCACTGGGGTGAAGAAGAGTCGCGTTACCGCCGTTGAATATGCTCGCTACGATTTGACGATTGCTTTCTGTTGCATTCGTTTCTATTAAGTCCCCTTTTGTGCCGCTAACAGCCCGCGTTAATTGTGTTCGAATTATAGAGGCTCAATAACGAACGACTCGCGTTTATACACACGCATTGGTACATGAATAGCGCCGGATTCATCGTTTAAATAGATACAGTTGTCAATTACTATCGTAGTATCGGACACGACTCAGCGTTTGCATTCAGTCTGTCTCTTTTGTGCCAGACATTGTACAGTTGTTTCAGGTAAAACGATTTCTATGAACGTCCTTCGCGCCGACAACTTGGCGGATATAGAGGGCAGAGTTCATCGGGATTCGACAAAAATTTAATTTCGATTAGAAAATTAATATAGGCACGTTTCGAGTAGGATGACGAACGACTATTGGAAATGACAGATTCAAATACTTTAACGCAAGAAAATCTTATCGTGTATTTCATTCTAGTGGATTATTTTTAAATTGTTTATTTGGATATTGTATGAGTCTCCACATTAGGTCAGGAGCATGGAACCCAGACATAGCATAGCAACCCAGACTCTTCTCTTCTGGAGCTACAATTTTGATCTACAGTTTCAACCTGGGTTTCGAAAATGTAGAAAGTTGAAAATGAAAGAATCGAAGGAGGTTCGTCCGCAATAAAGATGGCGACAAATCGAAGATCCATCCGAGTTGAAAGTTTTGTTACCGTTCAAGTATTTGGTGCATAGTGATTGTGCGTTTATTTCCCAGCCAAAGTATGATCCCGGCCGATGTAACGGGTGTTGCTGGCACGGTGACAGCGTAGCCGGCGGTGAACACACGAGTCACGCCTGCATGGTCTACGGGATAATGTCAAACGACCGTAAATTACGAGCAAGGCGAATCTTAGAGAACGTGGGAGTCAGAAGGTAAGCGGAGACATAATCGTGCAGGGGATAACTCGCCCTGGACTTTCCCCTCGTTTATTATTTTCACGATTAAACGGGCCGTGGCCCGCGGCCTCGTGCTGTCACCTGGACGAAAGGTCGAGGCATCCGCTCGCGTCGATAGGTCGATATTGTTGCCGCGTTTCTCTATCGTTCTTCGTTACTTTCGATTCGATTATCCGTTTTCTTGCTCGATCCGTGCTCGGACGATATCGCCCCACGATTTAACGGCTTGATTTGACTTTTATACCCACGGAATGTCTTTACACTTTCGCTGCTCGTGTTGGAATGTTTAAATCGAACGCTGGGAAATTTGGTTATTCGGGAGTTTTGGCTGTTCCCTAGTTTTGAGGTTTCCAAATAAAGAAGCTACACTAGCTATATAGAAAATAATTGTACAGTCAAAATCCTAATTTCAACCTTCCTAGCCACTCAATTAATTAAACACAAGTGAACGAAGTGCCATATAATAAACAAGTAAAGTCAGACAGCACTATACAACATGAGTACCGTTACAACACCGTAATATCAACGCATAGTCAAACCAATTTCCCAAATAGATAACGTGATCTAAGTTTGACAAGCACCCTTTTGATCTAATATTCCAGTGATTCGTAGAATTAATGATAATTTAATTCGCGTTACGTCTGAGGTTACGGCTGTTGGGGCAAGAAACGCGCTTTCCGTCTCGATTACCGCAAGGACAACGACAAAAGCGGCTGGCAAAGAAATTCAAACCGGCGAACACCGCAATAGTCGCTTGACTGATATCTACGCGAGTCAACGAGGCGTACGCTATTACGTCCAAAGAAAAAGCGCTACCTTGCGGAACCCACGGTCGCTTCGACACCTCGAAGAAGCTCCGAAGAAGAATCGAGATCGAGCCGTAAACACGGACGAACCTTGTGTTTAATTTACTGTCCGCTTCTTGGCCGCGTATCGTTGTTAAACGACCACCGGCAAAAAGAGAACTGTAGAAAATTTTCCCTCCTTGCTTTTTGCATGTCCGAAGAGAGGACACGCTTCGAGCCTGTTTTCCCGAAGGACAACTTCGGCTTCCGACGCTTTTAAATTCCTCGCCGACTCGCCGAGCTCATTTATTTGCCAGCGGGATTCCAATTGTTAAACGTGATCCGACTCTAACGCTTCGCCGAGACAGCATCATTATGTATCGGTTAATCGAGATTCCTATGTACCATGCAAGAAATACGCCATAATTCGCGTCATAAGGTAACACTGTTTTAGAACCTTTTCTATTACGGACTGTTTTTATCGTGTGGACATCGCAACACGATATCGATCACTGAACTATTTGTGTATAACAAGGATTTATGCTGTGGCCAACCATCTCAAGACATGTTTTCTGTTGGGCAACTACTTTGATACTTTCGAATTGCTTGAATGTATATGAACATTAGAATTGTCTGAATACATATGAACATCAGAATTGTTTGAATACATATGAACATTAGAATTGTTTGAATACATATGAACATTAGAATTGCTTGAATATATATGAACATTAGAATTGCTTGAATACATATGAACATTAGAATTGTTTGAATACATATGAACATCAGAATTGTTTGAATACATATGAAGATTAGAATTGTTTGAATACATATGAACATTAGAATTGCTTGAATATATATGAACATTAGAATTGCTTGAATACATATGAACATTAGAATTGTTTGAATACATATGAACATCAGAATTGTTTGAATACATATGAAGATTAGAATTGTTTGAATACATATGAACATTAGAATTGCTTGAATATATATGAACATTAGAATTGCTTGAATACATATGAACATTAGAATTGTTTGAATACATATGAACATCAGAATTGTTTGAATACATATGAAGATTAGAATTGTTTGAATACATATGAACATCAGAATTGTTTGAATATATATGAACATCAGAATTGTTTGAATACATATGAACATTAGAATTGTTTGAATACATATGAACATTAGAATTGTTTGAATATACATGAACATCAAAATTGTTTGAATACATATGAACATTAGAATTGTTTGAATACATATGAACATTAGAATTGTTTGAATACATATGAACATTAGAATTGCTTGAATACATATGAACATCAGAATTGTTTCAATACATATGAACATTAGAATTGTTTCAATACATATGAACATTAGAATTGTTTGAATGTATATGAACATTAGAATTGCTTGAATATATATGAACACTCAAATAGTTTGAATACATGTGAACATCAGAATTGTCCAAATACATGAACACTTCGAATAGTTTGATTATACATGAACATCAGAATTGTTTGAATATATATGAACATTAGAATTGCTTAAATATATATGAACACTCGAATAGTTTGAATACATGTGAACATCAGAATTGTCCAAATACATGAACACTTCGGATAGTTTGAATATACATGAACATCAGAATTGTCTGAATATATATGAACATTAGAATTGCTTGAATATACATGAACATCAGAATTGTTTGAATACATATGAACATTTGAATTGCTTGAATATATATGAACACTTCGAATAGTTTGAATACATGTGAACATTAGAATCGCCCAAAAATGCGAACACTAAAATTTGTCCAACTTTATCGCATCATAGCAAAGTATCGCGTGTCAAGTATAATAAAGTCGATACGCATTCTCGACAGACTTTCACCATTCCCTAAGGACCACGTTATCCCATAAAGTTTGAAATCGCAGGATCAAAGAGGCTTGCCATGTTGCAGAGTGGCGTTCCTTGATCCTGGCGCGAGCGCACACGCCCTTCCCGTGTCTTTTTCTCGTTTTTCTGCCGCGACGTCGCTGACGTATACCCGGTTGGAACCCGACGTCCTCGATGGAATGCATTTCAGGTACCGGCGGCTGTGTACCAAGAATTGGGCCCGTCGCCCTCCGTGGAATGCAACGTCGGGTAATGTCGTTTCGCGATTATGCTCTAGCACATTTTCTCCGGGACAAGTACGTGCCTCGTCTGGTAGGCCCGTATCCCACGTGTAACTTCATCGTCGCGACGCCATGCTACCACGTAGCTTAGCAGATCCTGCAGACAGATACCGAATGCACCGGGACCGTTTTCATCAACCGGATCTCTTCTGCTTCTCGAAATTCTTCGCCATCGAGATATTTCTGCGCCACGGTTTTCGACCCACTATCAAATTCTTCATCGGAGATATGACCTTTCGAAAATGCTGTACTCCTCGATCGACATTAAATACATCAGAGTTAGAATTTTTTAATACTTGAATACTTTAAGTGTAATTTTGAAATTCTAAATCCAATAACTAAGGAACGAACTCTGAATCTAAACATATTCCAACGAGTTCGATAAACAGTTACAGTTATAATTGTTCGATAGAACATTCTTGCTGCGATCGTTTTATAATTCGATTAGCTAGCCGCACGTATAATCGTATTTGAATCGTTCCATCGTTAGAAGAGGAATAATTTGCACGTTGTATGCGCTGTACACGTAACGTGCGGCGATTTCCCGTAGAAGGAGACGATCGGTTTAATTATCGTACTCGTCACGTACACGGCTGACGTAACACCTGACAATACTCCTCCTTTGCATGCGCCGCTAATACGATGCAAATCGAGAAATAGTCTCTATCGGCTATTAGAAATTAGAAACAGCACGTAACGACGATGTATCCCGGCGAGAAAACGCATTAACGATGAAAACTGTTGCATTCGATTCATAAATTAATCATTAGGACACCGCGATATAACCTGCATTATGCATTCTGTGTCGTGCTGGTTAGCGCTGTTTTATTGTTAACATGTGAATGGGTGGTTTTAAAAATAGTGGAATTTATACATTGGAATTTACTGGATTTTGTACTTAGAAATTAGGTAATTTCGAGATTCGATGGTTAGGGAATTTTAATGTTTAAAAATTAGGGAATTTGGAAATTAGGGAATTTTCAATTTTGGAACTAGGGGATTTTGGAATTTGATGTTTAGGGAATTTCTAATTTTGGAATTAGGGGATTTTGGAATTCGACGTCCAGGGAATTTCTAATTATGGAACTAGGGGATTTTGGAATTTGATGTCTAGAGAATTTCTAATTTTGGAATTAGGGGATTTTGGAATTCGGTGTCCAGGGAATTTCTAATTAAGGTACTAGGGGATTTTGGAATTCGGTGCCTAGGGAATTTCTAATTTTGGAACCAGGAGATTTTGGAATTCGGTGTCTAGAGAATTTCTAATTTTGGAACTAGGAGATTTTGGAATTTGGAGCCTAAGGAATTTCTAATTTTGGAACTAGGGGATTTTGGAATTCGGTGCCTAGGGAACTTCTAATTATGGAACTAGGGGATTTTGGAATTTGATGTCTAGAGAATTTCTAATTTTGGAATTAGGAGATTTTGGAATTCGGTGTCCAGGGAATTTCTAATTATGGAACTAGGAGATTTTGGAATTCGGTGTCTAGGGAATTTCTAATAATGGAACTAGGAGATTTTGGAATTCGGTGTCTAGGGAATTTCTAATTTTGTAACTAGGAAATTTAGGAATTTTGTGTCCAGAGAATTTTTAATTTTGGGACTAGGGAGATATTGAAATTTGAATCCAGGGAATTTCTCATTTTGTAACTAAGGGATTTAGAAATTTGAGATCTAAGGAATTTTTAACTTTGAGATTAAGAAATTTGAGGTCTACCGAATTCGGAATATTTTTAACTAGGGACTAGGAACTAGGGAATTGAAAAATCCTTGAACTAGAAGTTAAAATATTTCTAAACTGGGGAATTTGGAAATCCAGAAATTTTGACATTTAAGAAACAAATCATTTTTACTATTTCAAGCGAGACGAACTTATGAAACTAGGTGATTCTGGGATTTAAATATTTAAAAAGATATTGTCAATACGTTTCTAATCGAATTAAGTAAGTTATTAGCAATACCAATATTGTAATATTAATCTTTAACAAGACATCACGTATAAAATTGAAAACATATATTAGCAATTAAATTATTCCTATTGAAAATAAATCCGAGTAACGTGTCTAGCAGTCACCGCGTTAATCCACGCCGCAGCAAATGATTACACATTTCGATGTTGGGTATTCACGGCGTTAATCGATCATAGAGCGTACGAGACGCGAGCACAAGAAGGTTGTCAGTCAAAGCAAAAACCGCATCTTTTGTAAGTAATTTAAGGCTCTCTGATGAGGCTTTCAGGTAACTGGGTCGAACGTTTCGCTAAATTTGGCCGTCAGTATCGTTCGTGTACGCGCGTTGCGCTCATTGTGCCCGTCGGAGCAATCCGGTACCGGCTTTTACGATACGCTTCACCTCTTTCGATTTAATTTTGCGCGTAATCAACGGAGCCTCGTTCGTTTTGCTCGTTTTACGTAACCCTTGCCGATCGGACCACCCCGGCGAGAAATGACCTAAAACCGGACCGCGTCTCCTTTGCGGACCTTTCCAATTCCCTTTCCAGACCCTAATTCCGCTTTCACCGTGATCAACACACGGCCAAAAATTCACGCCCGTCCACGCTAATCGAGAAGAACAATGCCGGACGTTGACTTTGAGAAATCAACGCTCGATCGTTCTTCGTGCCCCCCTTTTCAAGTACTTTTTTATCGAGGACTCTGCATCGTCAAACTTTGTACGAAACCTTAGCTTAATCAGCTTTTCTTGTTCCTTGATCGCAGACCCTTTGCTGCAGGATTTATTTGTCAGATATGTCAACGCTGTTCACTGTTACATTATTAACCCATTTGTTCCTACGAGAATTTTTTTGGGGGGGAGAAAGGGACAATGATGATGGTACAGATATTCAGTATTTTATTTAGCAAATAAAATCTTTTGATATAATAAAAATAATAATACTTCATATTAGAAACACTAGTGCTGTACTCATATGAGTACACTGGGAACACATGTGTATATTTCATGTCTTATGAAATTCATTGAATACAGTGTACTCATACGAGTACATATGAGGGTTAATTCCTTAACCTGCATGTTTTTCAATAGTTGCCTTAGAGCTACCTATTTATTACTGCAGTGTTAAGAGAAATACAGAACGTTCAGATGTTAAGGGCATATTTTAGATTCATCTTTAGTTGCACAAATTGGTGTTGCCCTAAAAATTTGATCTTGCAAATATGATTTAGATTTGTCACATTTGAACTACATATATACAGTGCAACAAATGAAGGATGTTAAAGTGTAACATCAATTTTGTCTTCAACGATCCTTGACCATACAAATAATAATTAAACTCAAACTTCAAACAGTCACATACTAAAACTTCGAATAAGATTTGTCACATTTAAACTGTGAGTGCAACACGAGTCACACTTATTCAAACTTCGAATACGATTCAATTCGAAGTACAAATTCGAAGTTCATTGTAGGAGTACATTATCTTGACAAATAAATCGGTAGAGGGTTGAACGCGCTGTACAACACAGAAACGTTTGTCCCGAAAAGATGTAGCCATTACGAGAACACAGAAGATAAAGAAAAGGAAATTAACGACGCTGTACATCACGAAACGAAAGGCAAGACTGAAACGGGCCTAAGAGTCGCGCGTGAACAATCGAGCAGCAAAAGCGTGCAGGAAGATCTATGCAAACGTCTCGGCACGCCGTTCACGGGAGAAACAGTACTCGACTTCCGTCTCGTGGTTGAAAAAGTCGGCTTAATTGTGCAAAGGTGAAAGCTAATTAGTAAAATCCAATTAGCCGTGGCATCGCTTTCGCGCGATCTCCGATCCTAAACCGGCGACTCGATTTTGGTAAGGTTCGCAATTAAGCTTGACCGTCCACTCTGATGCGACACGCCGACCACGTGTTTCCGGTTCCCTCGGGCTAATGCGTTTCACGTCTTTCGTGAGTCACGACCTTCTTGAATCAAGATTCGACGATAACAATGTCCCGGTAATCGATTCTAATGAAACTAGTGATACAACATGGAGGTTTAGGGTAATAAAAATTTTAAGATGTAGAGATTCGGAGTAATAGGAAGTTTTATATTTGGGAATTGCGGATCTGGGGATTTGGAATACAGGAAGTCGAAGTCTAGGGTATCTGGGTCTAGAGATTTGGGATTTAGAGATTTCGGGGTTTTGGAAATTTGGGGTCTAGGGAATTCGGGTTTAGGGATTGGAGATCTAGGGATTTCGGGGTTTAAGAAATTGGGGTCTAAGGAATTTGGGATCTAGGGATTTGGGGTCTACGGATATGGGGTCTAGGGATTCGGGGTTAGGGATTTGGGGTCTAGGGATTTCGAGGTTTAAGAAATTTGGGGTCTAGGGAATTTGGGGTCTAAGGAATTTGGGGTCTAGGGAATTTGGAATCTAAGGAATTTGAGGTCTAGGGATTTGGGGTTAGGGATTTCGGGGTTTAAGAAATTTGGGGTCTAGGGAAATTGGGGTCTAAGGAATTTGGGGTTTAGGGAATTTGGGGTCTAGAGAATTTGGGATTTAAGAAATTCGGAGTCTAGAGAATTCGAGGTCTAGGTATTTTGGGGTTTAAGTAATTTGGAGTCTAAGGAATTTGGGGTCTAGGAAATTTGGAGTCTGGGAGAATTTTTGGTATAGGTAATTCGGGGTCTAGTGATTTCGGTATCTAAGTGATTTGGGGTCTAGGGATGCAAAGATTTAGGGATGCTGGAAGTAGGCATTCGGGATCATGGTATTCGGAATCTAAGGTATCCACTATTTTGAATATTCAGCGTCTAGGAAATCTTCTATTTGGGGTTGTAGGATTTATAGATTTTTTAGGCTACAGTGATATGTGGAATCTGTGGATTTTGTGATATGTATGTATGTATTTATGTATGTATGTATGTATGTATGTATGTATGTATGTATGTATGTATGTATGTATGTATGTATGTATGTATGTATGTAGTATATGTATGCATGTATGTATGTAGTATATGTATGCATGCATGTATGTATGTATGTATGTATGTATGTATGTATGTACGTACGTACGTATGTATGTATGTATGTACTTAGGGATTTTATGGTTGTAACGATTTTGAGCTATAGAAATGTCAGTCCATACATAGACATCGTATAAGTAGTTCAGTATGTAGGAATTTCGGGATATAACGATTCGGTGATGAATGAATATACTGCAGTCCGATTGCTTACTTTGCAACTGTTTGATATAAACATTTGATGCAAGTGTTACAGTGAACCTGTCCGTATATGCCGCAACGTGTTTAAATACACGTTATCCTATCTGTCGAAACTCGTATAAATATCCCCGGATATAACTAGTTAATATGCATCATTGCCAGACACCGTTTTTTTACTCCGATAATACCACAGTCGTATATCAATGTCATTACGACGCAAAAGTTTGCAAGCCGGGTACAAGCACGCAGCAGGTCTATTACCACTACTGAACTACAAACTTGCTGTTAGCACCTAAGTGTTTCTGTCCGAAGATAACCGTCTCTCTATCGCTAAATAGAAGTACAAATCGAATTATAAACGGACTGAGACGGGTAAAAAGGAAGAACCGTTCGCAACGAAACTCGCCGGTGAACGTAACGACAATCTTTTTGCGATCTATCTCGATAGACCCGTCTTGATGACTTCTTTCTTGCATCGTGCCGCAACACCTTCGCGTTTTACTTCAGCATCCTCGAGGAACTGTTTGCGTTAAAATTATTTCTTCTGGTTTGTCCTGTTTGCTTACCTGCATCCTCTTAGCCGGTAATTTACGGCCGGCATTCTCGTGAGCTCCGCAATCATTTAGGAAATTGTGTCGCTTCTGGGGGAGCCAACTCGGTTCTTGCGGTGGCTTCTCGTTGCGATATCCTGGGCATATCCGGACTTTTGTTTAACGATATGGTAATATCATCCTGACCTGCTTTTTTCCTCGATATCGGTTTATCGAACGCGTTTACGTAATCCTGGCTGCATTGCAGTTCTCTTTTACGATAGTTAAAGGTTATTCTTGGAACGGTAGTGGAATATTCAATCGTTTTTTAGTGCTTGTTTGCCTAGCCGGGAAGTTTGAATAATCGTTAATTGCTGTATGGTCGATTTAGATGCGACTTTCCGAGAAATCATTACCTTTTTCAGATTGCAGGAAATTGCGTCGCAACTAAGTTTCTGTATCTTGTTGCTGTGACCGAGTTTTATTTTCTTACATATCTGTTTAATTACGCGTTCAATTATTTTTAAAATAATAGCAATTATTCTGTAGCAATTTCAGACGTTATTACTGGTTTTCAATTACATTTCAATTATGTTCTGTTACCTGTCTGTTGCTTGTCTTTTGTTTCTCAAGTATTTTTATTATCTTTTCAATTATTTTCAAATACTTTCTATTATTCTCTAGTATTTTCCATTATTTCATGTTTTCAATTGCTTTCAATTATTTTTTAGTAATTGCCATTATTTCATACGGTTTTCAATTACTTCCAATCATTTTCAATCATTTTCAATTATTTTCAATTACTTACAGTTATTTAGAATTATTTACAATTCTTTAGAATTATTTTCAATTACGTTCAATTATTTTCAACTACTTTCAATTATTTTCAATTATTTTTAATTGCATTCAATTATTTTCAACTATTTTCAATTACTTTCAATTATTTTCAATTACTTCCAATTACTTCCAATTACTTCCAATTACTTCCAATTACTTCCAATTACTTTCAACTGCTATCACGTATTTATAATTGCCTTCAATTACATTCAATTACTTTCAACTACTATCACATACTTGTAATTGTCTTCAATTAATTTTCAATTATTTTCAATTGCATTGAATTTTATTCTTTGGTCTGGATTGATTTCAATTACGTACAATTATTTTTAATTACCTTCAACTACTTTTAATTGTCTTCAATTAACTTTCAATTATTTTAAATTACATTGAATTTCATTCTTTCATCTTGCTTAATTTCAGTTGCGTACACTTATGTTCAATTACCTTCAACTACTTTTAATAGTCTTCAATGATATTCAATTATTTTAAATTACTTTGAATTTCATTCTTTCATCTTGGTTAATTTCAGTTGCGTACACTTATGTTCAATTACCTTCAACTACTTTTAATAGTCTTCAATGATATTCAATTATTTTTCGTTAGTTGCAATTATTCTTGTCTATCTTCATTTTAAGGAACTTGTCGTCGACAATTAGTTAATAATTATTTCTACTATTTTTGCACGCAAACTAAATTCTTGATTAGCAAAGTTAACACGTAACTTTCTCAAAAAATGTAAGATCCGTTGATTCACCTTTTCGGCGTTAAGTAAAAGGCAGCTTCCACACTTTCTCACCGCGTAGAAAATCGCTGGAATATTATGGCAATGACCGAACAAAAAGCGATTGCAACCGCTCGACCTTCCTGCGTGCAAGCGATAATTATTGTTCCGGCGTGAAAAAAAACGAACCGCTACATTAGTCTATTATTCATCCGGCTAATTTGCCATAATGGTGCCACTTATTGTTCAGCGCGGACTTTCTCCGTCGTGCCGCGTTAAAGTACGCGTGTGCGTATTTCTCTACTATGCCGATTTTTTGCGCTCGTTCCGTCGACGCCGCCACCTTCACGAATGGAAAACGCGGCCGATGCTTAATTTGAATTTAATCGTGTAATTCGGGTCAGACCGCTTCGGAACTTACAACGTATCAAACTAGTTCTTTAATCCGTTTTATATCGCAGCCCGAAAAAAGGAAGCTTGTTTTACCAAGATTGGTATGTACAATAATTACGGTGCTTTGCATTAACGGTATCCACATAATTATTTCTCGATATGCTTGTTTACAATTATATCCAAGAAACGAAGCCTGAAATCGTTAATTAAACGTTTATCGAAGAGAAAAATGTCGGACAACGTTCGACGTAAAATATTTATACGAGTTTGTGCTCAGAATTCGTTAATTGTTAATGCATTGTACGAGAATTTTAACAGCAACGGGACTTTCATCGCGTAATTAGTGCTTTCATAACTCTCGACTTAAGCAATCGCTCTAATTAATGTCCTCGCAAATTCTAATTCCTTTGCGGAATTATCTTGTCAGTTAATTCGAAATAATTTTCAACGTTCAGTATGCGGTTTCGTTCTCACGCACCAGAGACAACTTTCCACGCGATCGACCCATCACTTTCCGCTAACACAATCGTTACGAAGCGGCGTTTAACGTTTCTACGCAGTCGAAACAATTTTCTGAACAGTTTCACCGTCACGAAACGTCGAGACAGCCAGGCTCGTCTTCGAGGGTAATCAAAGTTACGACGCACGCTTGTTCGTCGCTAATCACATAATCAAGTATCTGAAGGACCCGCGGAATTGCTTCTCGCCAGTCTGTTTCCTAGGACAATCGTTAAAAGTGAAAACTAGAACTTTCGCGAGTACGTCGATTTCTCTCAGTGTCGCACCTTCTGGACAACGGTTATCGCCGGGTACAGTCTTAGGCAAATATGGATTTCCTGGAGAATTTTTGGAATGTGGAGATTTGGAATAATTGGGTATATGTTTAGTTAAAAGTTTGGGTAATTAGGAATATGTGGATTTAAAGGTACTTAATAAGATGTGTTAACAAATTAACAATGAAACACTCATTGAACAATCTTATGACAAACTTAATAACTTAACGACAAGCTTAACAACTTAACGTCAAACTTAATAACTTAACCACAAACTTAACAACTTAACCACAAACTTAATAACTTAACCACAAACTTAATAACTTAACGTCAAACTTAATAACTTAACGTCAAACTTAACAACTTAGTCACAAACATAACAACTTAATGTCGAACTTAAGAACTTAACCACAAACTTAATAACTTAACGTCAAACTTAATAACTTAATGTCAAACTTAACAACTTAACGTCAAACTTAACAACTTAACGTCAAACTTAACAACTTAGCGTCAAACTTAATAACTGAACCACAAACTTAACAACTTAATGTCGAACTTAACAACTTAACCACAAACTTAACAACTTAATGTCGAACTTAACAACTTAACCACAAACTTAACAACTTAACGTCAAACTTAACAACTTAACGTCAAACTTAACAACTTAACGTCAAACTTAACAACTTAACGTCAAACTTAATAACTTAACGTCAGACTTAACAACTTAATGTCAAACTTAATAACTTAATGTCAAACTTAACAACTTAACGTCAAACTTAACAACTTAGCGTCAAACTTAATAACTTAACCACAAACTTAACAACTTAATGTCGAACTTAACAACTTAACCACAAACTTAACAACTTAACCACAAATTTAACAACTTAATGTCAAACTTAACAACTTAACGTCAAACTTAACAACTTAAACACAAACTTAACAACTTAACGACAAACTTAACAACCTAATGACTTAATAACTGTACGAATTTAACAACTCAATAATTTAAAAATTTAGAAAGATGGAGATTTGGAGACCTTAGTATTTGAAAATTGGAAACTTGCAAATATGGAAAGAATTTAGAAAATGTTGATACCTGAATATTTAGAGGTTTAGCAATCTTAAAAATCTCATCATTTGGAAATATAAGAGTTTGAAATTTTTCAAGTCTCAAGTTTAGAAAATTTGCAAATATAGAGATTGAAATATGTGAAAATTTATAAATTGAAAAATTCAGATAACTTTGAATATTCAGAACTTGAAAAGCTTCAGATCTATGGAGTCCCATTTTGACATTCGTGGATCAGCAAATCCATGAAGTTGAAAATGTGAAATTCCTAATAATTCCCAAGAATTCCTAAAATTTCCTAAAAATTACTAAAAATGAATAAATAGTGTGTTTATGCGATGATCACTATATTTTTGTGGGGGAGGACAGATTTGCTGTAGACTGTACCTTCACTCGATGAATAAAAATAATGGTAGGAAGACGTTGGTGGTAACCTCGAAGACGAGTTCGAATATCTTCGGGATCAGAATAGAGTGAAACGTCAGCGGGAATATATCATTCAGTCATCATGGAACGCAAACATCAGAAAGGATAAGATTAATCATCGACAGACAGACGTTTACTCGTAAATGTAATCTTATTAACCTTTTAACCGTGCAAATCGAACGTTTTGTCGGGCATTCGATTTTGTGAAAGTACTGGAAGCAAAAGTTTGCATCTATCTCCATTTGGAGTTAACTTGAAGGTAACTTGTAAGACTTGTCACTCGTATGTACAAGTATCGACCAACCACAACTAAATTTCATAAAGAACTTCAATTTCAGAAGATTCATTTCCACGGGATTCAATTCGATACTCTTCAATTCCACGCGGTACAATTTCACGCGATTTAATTCCACGTGCTACAATTTCATTTAATTCAACGTGATTCAATTTCACACAATTCCAGTCGATTCAGTAGAAATACCCCTGTTAATACCATCCTTCCAGGACCATCAACTTTTACAACCCTTAAATCCCCCTTGCAATCGAACCGAGACCAACATAATTTCTCCAGCAGACAAACAAAGTCGTTTCCCGGAAACGATCTCACCAGACGTGCCAATCGGTTATTCTCGAATAAACTTGATAGCGTTTCAGCAGATTCGATCGCCGACGAAATTGTACACGGAGAAGAATCGTGAAAAGGGCTCGCTCGTAAACTGTGACTTTGTGTCTCGTGACTTTATGTCTTTAGGGACACACGTCACATAGCGGCGAATTTCGTTCGAACCGTAGACAAAACATCTTTGGTACTGCTTTTACTAAACTTGTCAAAATAATGCATCTTTATTTTGTTTTTAATGACGGATCTTTTTATTAAGAATTAATATATGCCTCTTGTATATGTACGTTACTGTATGTCCTCTATTCGTGTATGTCCTTATATGTCTTTTGTCTCTGCATGTTACTGTATGTCTTTCATTCTTGTATGTCCCTGTATGTCCTTTGTCCATGTATGTCCCTGTATGTCTTTCATTCTTGTATGTCCCTGTATATCTTTTGTCCATGTATGTCCCTGTATATCTTTTGTCCATGTATGTCCCTGTATGTCTTTCATTCTTGTATGTCCCTGTATGTCCTTTGTCCATGTATGTCCCTGTATGTCTTTCATTCTTGTATGTCCCTGTATGCTTTTTATCCATGTATATCCCTGTATGTCTTTCATTCTTGTATGTCCCTGTATGTTTTTTGTCCATGTATATCACTGTATGTCTTTCATTCTTGTATGTCCCTGTATGTTTTTTATCCTTGTATATCCCTGTATGTCTTTCATTCTTGTATGTCTCTGTATGTCTTTTATCCATGTATGTTCCTGTATGTCTTTCATTCTTGTATGTCCCTGTATGTTTTTTGTCCATGTATGTCCCTGTATGTCTTTCATTCTTGTATGTCCCTGTATGTCCTTTGTCCGTGTACATCCCTGTATGTCTTTCATTCTTGTTTGTCCCTGTATGTCCTTTGTCCATGTATGTCCCTGTATGTCTTTCATTCTTGTATGTCCCTGTATGTTTTTTATCCATGTATGTTCCTGTATGTCTTTCATTCTTGTATGTCCCTGTATGTTTTTTATCCTTGTATATCCCTGTATGTCTTTCATTCTTGTATGTCCCTGTATGTTTTTTATCCTTGTATATCCCTGTATGTCTTTCATTCTTGTATGTCCCTGTATGTTTTTTGTCCATGCATGTCCCTGTATGTTTTTTACCCTTGTACATCCCTGTATGTCTTTTATCCCTGCACGTTACTGTACGTCTTTCGTCCTCGCACGCCCCTGTACGTACATTAAAATTGATCCACTATTAATGTCTAAAAAATTTTTAAAAAGTTGTCAAGTGCGCATAGAACGCGCCGTTAAAAGGAAATGACCGTAGCAAAGGAGCGTAGCGTATAGCAGTAAAACGCAAACTACATAGGATTATGATCAGCTTTACGCTGCGTCGCGGTGTTATCGACATTACCGGTAGTCGTCGACATTAAGCGAAGTTCGCGCGGACGAGGAAAGCGCAGCAAACGGAGAGTTTCAGTCGCTCGAACGTATAATTACGCTTAACCTTGGCATTGAAGTGTTTCCCGCTCGTTCCCTGTTCCCGGTCTCTCTTCCTCTTTCTGTGTGAACGGCTTCCATTCATTTACGTAGCCGGAGTTCCTCGAGCGTTGCGGAGGCACACGTTCGCTCGCTCGCGAGTTCGCGCGTATGTTAAATCGCGCGTATATCCGCGAGGAAGAAATTTTGGTGGATTTTTTAACGCTTTGCGCTCGAGAGGTGACTCACAGTCACCATTATATTTAATACAATAATTTTAAATAAGCATTTTTTAACTGATTCTATAACATGACACGTGTGATGTATAAACATAGTGTTTCACTATGTTTGTTTCAAACAATAGTGGAAATTATTAGTAAACTCAAGAAAATTTATTTAACTTTTTAACTAAGTTCTAAAGTTGCTGTTTGCAAACAAATTACCTTCGAGTGCAAAGGATTTTTGGTAGAGCAGTCAAATAACAAAATAATAAATTCTACAGTAGTAAAGAAGTGAAGTAACTGAATATTACTACAATACAGTAATTAAGTAGTAGAATCATGAAACATTAATTTAGCGAGCAGTGAAATACCGAAGTAATTAAAAACAACAGATCGACAGCGAACGAATAAAATTTCACGGTGCACGAAACCGGAAGTTGCGAGCGCTTGAACGAAATCGACTAACCGTCGAGGACAAACTACGAAGTTTTAGGCAAAATGGCCGGCGAAAGAACGAGTGAACGAACCCATCACGGGGGAGTCCGCGTACCGGATAAGGCAGCAACCAGTCGTGTCACTCGGTTATAATAAGAAAGCTAATGCACGCTACGTTGGCTACGAAACTTCCGGCGCGTTCATTTCCCACACAATGTGTGCTCTTCGTGGCTCGACCGGTTGACCCATGTAAACTCGTCGACCGCGCACACCAGCCTCGACTACGCGTAATTGCTCGATCGGTTCGTACGGGTCAAGGTCGTTCCGTCTGCATCGTGCAGCGGCCACTTCCGGTGCCGATGGAGAAAGCCGCGACGAGGAATTAATTTGACAAGCGGCGCGTAATTGCGAAAATAACGTTGATTTATGAGAGGACGCGGCAGAAAAACCGACCGGCAACCGTTCTCGATCACCTTTCTCCCGAGACTGTATGCTAATGATATCGACACGCTGAGAGAAACAAAAAAAATGGCCGTCGTTAATGACGCCGAACGTGCGCATCTTGATTTATCAAACGGTAATTGGAAGCGGTTTTTACCGCTCGATTAGAATTCAACTTCGTCCCGCCGATAACGGTGCTCGACGATGAGCTTACGTCTATCGCTCTGTAATTAGATAAAATTACGTTCAAAAGCAAATAGGACAAGGTACACGCCTTGTTCTGACGCGACATTTCTGCCCGGATGAAAATCCATTAAAACGAGAGGAATTTTCAAGTTTTTATTCTGCAGTTTCTGTTATTCGATTACTTTTTATGGGAAAGCGCGATAATTTATAACGAGAAGAAACGAGAAGTTGAAATTGAAATTCCCTGTTTGTTGTTTTCTGTTTCGACGGGCGGTACATTTGAGTAGTACGGGTCGCGGATTTGGCAGACATGATTTGTGCAACTTTCGAAGCAGTAGTTGTTGATTACTGGACGGTGCGCAATCATCATTCCTTCATTTTTTGTTCGTATTTAATTATTGTCCACTTAACACTCCTACATGACAACAAACATTTATTGCTAGATTTAAAAATTTAGTAACCTAAGCGTAACCTATTAAATTTTGTATTGAAATTCTTCTTTCAGCGATATCATCATTTCGCCCTATATCTGCTTGAAAGGAAGTCGAAATGAAAAATGCAGCAGCATTAATATTCATCGAGTAGGGTTTCCTGTTTGACGGTAGGGTTTCGTGTCATACGTCTGCAGGATTCTCGAACAACGCAAAGGAACACGATGCGAATATCCTTATCTAAGAAAATCATGAATGGGGGATGATGGCGAGAGATTGCGACGTTGCATTCTCCGGCGGACAGATAAATCTGTTTGTTTCTCAGGTTGAGTCACACGTTCCACGTTTAATTCAGAACTCGAGAAGAGGGTACCGAACAATGTGGCATTCAAACGGATTCAGGATACATTTAATGAAACTTGCCTCGTTCGGGACAGGATACGCGTACTGTTTATACGATGGTAGAAGTGTGTTGATTAACCTCGATAGAACAATTTATCAGTAATTACTGTGATGGTGTGTCACAGGAGGCAGTTACGGAACTGCATTCCCATTATTCGAATACCCTAATATCTGAACGTTTCAAGAACGATATGAAACTTGCAACGCTTCATGGAAGTCATATGAAGCTTATATGCTAGGATACTCATGTCAAACTTAAAATTCTCCACAAGATTATTTCAAGACATAAGCTTCTCTATAGGACCCTCAAACTTGAAATATCCAACAGGATCCTGAAACTTGAAATATCCTATAGGATCCATACAGAACTTGGTCCTACCCAAAAATTAACATTCTCCATGGCATCTATAGAACCCCAGATAACCTCTACCCTAGAATCTCATATAATCTGTACATGGGATCAAAAATGATGAAAAAGCAGCTCCAAGATACTCCACTCTAAAGTACACATAGAACTCAAACTGGCTTACGAATTCTATATGCAACCCAAAATTTCCCATACTCTCCATACAAAACATAAAATTTCCTATAAAATCCTCAGGAAGTAGAAGATGCGTTGATCGGAAGTTCGGAGTACAGTAGAGCCTCCGTAACTGCACCCCATTATCCGAATACCCTAATATCTGAACGTTCTAGTATCCGAAAGTTCTGTTACCCGAATAGCCGTTTCGCAGCGACGTTTTCATACAGTATAGACACTCCCCGTATTTGGTCGAACGAATTCCAGTTATGTACATCAATTTAGTACGAAGCTGACAGCGTGCGACTACAACGGCGACTAAACGAGAACGCGCAGTTCTGACTATCGATACGAAATACAAAATAATGAGAGAGCTCGAAAAAGGTGGAAGGATTCTGACGGTTCTGACGGAGATAACGCGATGAACATAAGTTTGACACGAGCAGAAATAGCGAACGAAAGCAACGACGACGTGCCTCACGAAGCGTTCGATTTGGAGTCGATGGTTCCTGTCGCGAAAAGAATGTACTTCACAGTTATTTTTGGTAAAAACTTACTTGATTTAGCAGATGGAAAGATACGAGATCCTCAAATATCGAAACGAAGCGTTCGTTACTTTCCACTTGGATAAATAAAGTTTGGTATAAAAGAAAGTTCTGTTATTCGATAAGTCCTTTATCCTTTGTGTCCCTATTAACACGGATACGGGTGATTCTACTGTGACATAATGAATAGCGACGTTCGCAATGGAACTTAAAGATGAACGATCGTTTCCAGACAGATACGGTTCTACTGTAATTTAATATGGTTGTTATCCGATCGTTGAGAACAAGATATGGATCAGTACTTTTAATCATTTAGGTCATAGGTTTCATAAATTGTGGTCCGGGAAACAGTTTCGATATAAACTTTACATTCCCCAACCTTTCTTTTTTATTCAAATAATATTGTACGAATTTATGATCCATATATGTACATCTTATTTTATCACAGTAACTTCGAGTACTGCAGTTAGATAATACAAAGAAATTATTTTTATTCGATGCACTACATATTATTATTTTATATATGATACATAGAGTAAAAGACATAGTTTTTCAAAAATTAAGTCCGTCACTCTCTGAATAACCTTACATATAAATTAATCAAGTAAAGTAATAAAAACGAAAGTGAATTTTAAGCATAACTATAATATTCAATTAATTGAACAAAATAGAAAGTGGCGGTACGAAAGTCGACAATGGAACGACTAATATCGTAATTACAAAGTTCTCATCGCAATAGTTATCGCGTTAAAACCGAAAGGAACGTTCCGTTATATAGAAACGTTTCAATTCCCTAGTTAAACGGAAGACCACTCACGATGACACGATCGTTTTCATTATGAATGTTTATCTCCCTAGGGAAGCAATTTAAAGGCAATTAATATTCATTAAAACCGTTCTCATCGTTCCGCGACCATTCTTTATCCTCGAATTGGGTTGGTGCATTTTTGAATCGTTCTGTAGACGCCAGTGAAACGTGCAACATGAAATTTCCACGTTCCCATGTGGCATCAGCAGGGTTCATCAAGATGTCACATCGGGACGGTCGGTACCGTGAGATTTCGAGTGGCCGAAGAATGAGCCTCTCATGGAGTTCCATTGAGAGGCAAGAAGCGTGGAAATGGTCGAAACGTCGTTTTGAATAACGAGACGATATCGCGGAAGCTAATCCCCCTTCTCGTCCGGTATCGCGAAACGAAACGATGCACGCCCGATAAATCCTACTAATGCCGGTGATTAATCTCGGACGCGACTGGCCAGTCCATCTTCCGGAATGGATACCGGTGTCACGAGAATCCCCTTCTTCTATAACGCCTACTTTCCACGCTTTGCCACGTATTATCAACAGGAACAGTGTTCGCGTACTTTCAACTTTTCATACCGTTTAAGGGTGCACTTTAATTAACCTCTGAACTTTCGGTAGTTCGAATTACGTTAAACACAATGTGTGACAATTCTGCGAGTATATTGAAATCAAGTCTTTTTTGATAATTAAATTTTTACCAAACATACATGTACTTTGATAATTTACTTTTCAAGAAAATTCACAAAATATGTAATTTCCAAAAGTCACAATATCGTGTATTGCTGCGAAGAGGTGCTCCTATGGTGCCTAAACTTGGAGTTACCTTTTATTTACATACAATGTAAAATTACATACATGTAATATAGAATCTGAATGACTGTAATGGTGAATCGTCGAATCTCTTTCACCGAGCTTGTATCACAATCGACGACGCGTTTCACATCGCGAGTGGATACGGAAACATCGAACGGCGATCATCGATATTCTGATTCGCAACGTGGGAGTGTTTATCGTTGCCGGTACACTGGTTGCTCGTTAAATCCCCTGGCTAACGAATCACCGTGAAATTCGTTGAAAGCAAACGCGACTCAGCTTCGCGAAAGTCGTCGACGAATTATGAACGTTTATCACGGTAGAACGCGTTCGATCTTCGAGCGTCCGCCGCTTTCTAAGCTCGTTTCGAGTCAAAATCAACCTTCGTCGGTACGTAAGTACAGTCAACAGCATATCTATCTGGTTTTCCTAGGGATATTATTGGAACCAAGGGATTAGGGATTTTGGGATTTAGGAGATTTTGGGGATTTTGGGAATTTTAGGGATTTAGGGATTTTGGGATCGAAGGATTTTGGGGATCTAGGGATTTTGGGATTCAGGGATTTTGGGGATTTAGGGGATTTTGGAATTTTGGGAATTTAGGGATTTTGGGGATCTAGAGATTTTGGGGATTTAGGGACTTAGGTATTTGGGGATTTGGGGATTTAGAGATTTTAGGGATTTTAGGGATTTTAGGGATTTAGGAATTTTGGGAACTTAGAGATTTTTGAATTTTGTAAATTTAGGGATTTTGGGGATCTAGAGATTTTGGGGATTTAGGAACTTAGGGATTTGGGGATTTGGGGATTTAGGGATTTTGGGGATTTCGAGATTTCGAGATTTTAGGGATTTTGGGATTTTGGGAACTTAGAGATTTTTGAATTTTGGAAATCTAGGGATTTAGGAATTTTGGCGATTTAGAGATCTTGGGGATCTAGGCATTTTGGGGATTTAGGGATTTTGGGGATTTAGGGGTTTAGGTATTTTGGGGATATATGGGTTTGGATATAATTAGATTTAGGAACTTTGGAATTTCAAGGTATAGGGATGTAGAAGGTTCCGGGGAATTAGAAGAAATCCACCATAATTTAGGGACTTTCGGAGACTAGAAATTTGGGAATCTTCAGATTTAGGAACTTCCGGATTTCAAGTTCTTGGGATATAGAAATCTAGGGATTTTTGGGTCTAGATCTATGGTAATCTAGGGATTTCTTTTAGCGTTTACGAAATTTACAAACTAAAAAATTAAAAAAAAATGCAACCAATTCCGTCACTTAGAAACTTGAAAATTAGAAATTTGCAAAGTTGCATTACTAATAATCCTCAAATCGAATCAGTCTCATATCGAACTTCAAATCGATAACCCCAAATTTTCCTAACTATACAAAAATTATTAAATATGAAAAGAATAAAACATAAAGGAGCGATAAATTCCCTAGTCGATCATTAAAATTTCCCTAAGGGAAACCAGATTTGCCGTTGAGTGTACGCATCAAATACGCTTTCCTCTTCACGTTTCTCTTCCTGTGCTACGCAATTACCACGGTGCTCGCTTATCGCAGCAAACGATGCGACCTTTTCAAGGCGGTGAAACTGCCGGAGACCCAGATAACGGACGCGATGTAACAATTTCACGGGAACAAGAAAAACGAACGGACTCCCGGTGAAAGGTCCGTCGTCGCTAATAGAAAATCGGCTAATGAAAAGAATGGGTAAGTCGTTTGATTTTCCGTCGAGTGCCACCTCTGCGGCTTCCGTTCCCTGTTCCGTTGAAAATCACGCGACAATAGGACATTCAGCGGTCACCGCGGCCTAACCCAGCCGACGCTGACGTTGATTAACACGAATTTTTCAGCTTCCGTCGTCGCAACGGTTCTATATCGTACATTTACGTAATTACTTTCACTGGCTGCGTCGTTTGACTTCGTCTCCTCTAACGAATGCCACGTTTCCTTTTGTTCGGCCGGCCATTTTTTCGCTGGGGGTCCTCGAACTTTACTCCCGGAAATTTCAATTATATTCGCTTTGCAAGGTGAACTCGGATGTAGTTGTTCAGGTGTAGTTTGGAGACAGAATATATGGAGGAATATGTGGATGTAGGAATTTTAGGGATAGGAGTAAGGGGATCTAGGGACTTGTCGGTTTAGGAATTTGAGGAGGTAGCTCTTTGGAAATATAGACATTCGATTATAGAGATCTAGGGATTGATTTAAAAATTTAGGAATGTAGGTATTTGAGAATTTCAGAATTTGAAAGTTTAGAAACTTGTCGAATTTAAGAATCTAGGGATTTCAGACCTAGAATTATGGAGACCTAGGGACATTTTGATCTAGCAATTTGAGAAGTTAAAAATGTGCAAATCTAGGGATTTGATGGTCAAGAAACTTCATGTCCTAAAAATTCATAAATCTAGTGATTTAATTGTCAAGAAATTTCAGGATAATTTTGGTGATTTTGGTAATTTGGTGACGATACAATTTGAACATTAAAAAATTTTTTAATTTAAAAACTTGAAACTGAAGTTTGATTTTTTATGAAAGAAAAAATGTCTAAACTTGACAATTTAGAAATGTATAAATTTAAAAACAGTAAAGTTTACGTATATATCGTTATCGAAAGGAAGCCTACATTGCCGGCGAGTGTACCTAACGTGTTATCGGTGTAATCGGCCGCGCCACTTTCACTAATGCACCGTTTACAACGCGGACGAGTTACGCTCACGTCGCGTTACCCTCCTTTTCCTTCGTACGTGTGTGTACACGCACGTATCAACAGGTAAAACGGAAACGACCGACACCCGCTCGCTTTCCTAATATACGGAGACCGGCCATTGTAGAAATCGCAATTAAGCTCACCTCGAACCTATCATTTAATTGTGCTAACGATCAATTTCAAGATCGATACAACAACTCAACTGTTATTTCATATTTATTACAAACACGTGACACAATCGTTTTTTATATCAATTCCAAAATTTCATGTCTATTTTTATTCTTATCTCATTGCACTTGCAAGTTATTTTTAATAGACGACGCACCTGGTGCGTCGTTGATATGTGACAGTAAGTCGATATATTGGAAGAGTGAATTAAATAAAATTAGTGCAAATTTACTTGACGCACTTTTTGAATATATGACGCACCCGGTGCGTCGCTGATATCTAACGATAAATAGATATATTGGAAAAGTGAATTAAGTAGAATTAGTGTAAATTCACCTGACGCATTTTTTGAATATATGACGCATCTAGTGCGTCATTGATATCTAACGATTAGTCGATATATTGGAAGTGTGAATTAAATAGAATTAATGCAAATTCACCTGACTCACTTTTTGAATATATGACGCATCTAGTGCGTCATTGATATCGAACGATAGGTCAGTATACTGAAAAAGTGAATTAGTGCAAATGGATTTAGTGCAAATTCAATTATTGATGATACACCTGGTGCGTCATTCTGTATATTTCTGTAGCACCACATGTAACATTCCTATAGAATTGTGCCTCAGTCAGAAAATTCAACATCTAATCAAAATTATGTGTACAACCACTGTGATTGAAATTGCACTGCCATATCAGCATCCACCCCCCTGTAAAAACCTTCATATCTAATCTCATTCTACTATTACAAAATTGTCATAAAATGAAGTAGCAATAGAGTTATTACAGAAGGGTTCGTAAATTATAAAAACCCAAAAAGAACGATCGAACATAGAAATATTTAAAAAGTAAGCAATTTTAAAAGTAGGTAATGAACGTGTTACGTGTTCCCTCCTAGTTTATTCTGAATATCCACCCCAAAGAGAATATCTATTAATTTTTTTTACACCGATATCTCGTTAACGGAGCCACTCAATAAGACTCGTTATTTAATCCTCGAATATGAGTCAATTGCAAATGTTTCGAATAACTAGCACGGACGAGAATCATGGCGTTAACCGCTAACGAGCCGAGTATTGCATAAATATCTCGAACGTACTCGCGGGACGTCTTCCATTATTTCTGCAGAACGCTTTAATGAGACGTCGAGGAATGCACGGAATTTGCTTAGTGATCGTACGCGAAACCTGTGCAGACACACCTTTCAAGTGGCACGCAAGGCTAGTCAAGGATAACGCCTACCGTGCTAAAATTAAATATCATTGCACCTGTGGCAGGATACGCGTAACACGTTTCAAATATAATTTCATCGTTGAATCACGAAACGGCCTTGGATTCGTCCCGTGAAACGATTAGCCGCCAAGATTTATGCTCGCAGCATCGCGTCTCCCGATGTAATCACCGCTTCTTCGTTATTATCGATTTTGAACGCAAATTCAACCGTGGCTCGTTAGATTAACGATATTAGAAAATTGTGCGTTAATTGAGGAAGAGGATCGAATCATTTTAGAGCTGGATCTACCGATTTCAGACTGGGGAAGATAAATTGACTGGTGTTTAGTATGTGTTTTTATTACCAGACAATTTTATTGAAAAATAATTCGATTAACGTGTCAAGGATTTTATTTCATATGTCTAGTTAGGGTGATGGGTAAATGTGCCTGTGAGTGGTGTGATGGTTGTTCAATTTTCAGTTTGAATATTTGGAGACCTCACATTTTTACATTTATAAGTTTCTAAATCCCCGAATTCTTTATACTTCAAAACCTTTAATACCCAAACCTCTCAAACCTCAAACCGCTAACTCTCTAAACGCTCAACCGCTACAATTCTAAATCCCTGAATTCACAAATCTATTCCCGAAACGCTAACCTTCTAGATTCTTGAATTAAAAAAATTCTCAAGCTTCTATATCCCCCAATCCCTGAAACCCTTAAATTTCTAAATCTCTAAATCCCAAAATCTCTAAATCTCCAAATTCCTAAACCCTTGAACCACCAAATGAAACCCTTGAACCTCCAAATCCCGAAATCCTCAAATCCCTAAATTTCCAAATCCCCAAATTCGCAAATTTCCCAAATCCTCCTAATCTCCAAATCACCAAATCACCAAATCCCTAAATCAATAAATTCTCCATTTCCCCAAATTTTCAAAGTGCCCCAAATCTCTCAAATCCCTCAAATTCCTCAAATCCACCAAATTCTCCAAATCCCCCTAAATCTCCCAAATCCCCCAAATTCCTCAAATCCATCAAATTCGCTAAATCGCCCAAATCTCTCAAATCTCCCAAATCTCCCAAATCTCCCAAATTCGCTAAATCGCCCAAATTCCCCAAATCTCCCAAATCTCTCAAATCCCCCAAATTCCTCAAATCCACCAAATCCCCCAAATCGTCCAAATTTCCCAAATTCTCCAAATTCCCAAATCTCCCAAATTCTCAAACTCCTAAATCCATTAACCCTAACTCCCCCAAAAACGAAATAAAATTAATTCCTGCACCCGGAACGTCGTTTAATTCCCGCACAGTGAACGTCTTTCGATTTTGCGATTTCATGGCTGCTGAATAACGTGTCACGCTTCGTGGTCCAACAACATTTCGGGTTAAAACGCATCGGACAACTGTTCGTTAACGGGTCCCGAATGAATTAAGAAGCGATTACCGGTTGTTACGGCGGTTCAGCTCATTCGACATGACTGTTTTTGGTTTCCATGTCTTCTTTTATCCGGCCACTTGCAGATTCTGACAATTTTACGTAACACTGTTGCCGTTTTTATCAAGGTCCGCGCGAAAAACATCGACGATTTTTCTTCGATTTTACGTTTCCTCGCTGCGGGATATTTCATCGAAGAGGCTGTATGCAAATAAGGGTCGTTTGCAATTCTCTTCGTGCAATCCTTTCGTCTCGCGTCGTATTTTTCGACACGGTTAGACGTCCCACTTTGTCCGCTGTTTCGACATCGTTAAGTGATGGTACCTGAACGCGTTGTCACCGGGGGTCATCGGTGACCCAGTGTAATAATCTCGGTTAATCAGTTTACCTAGTTAAACGATTATAGTTGCAACGATTCAAAGGCACCGCGATAATAATGGGTCATTTTGACCTACTATATTTGTAATAATTTATATTTTACTGAACACTGAAATAGTAAAATATCTTTAACAAAAGTAAGTTATTAATTTTGTTAACAGAATAGAATGGTGCATTAAAAAATTCAAAAAGCCTTGACCTTCTCCTTTACGTATAGAAGAGAGCCATCTTCCCTAAATAATTTACCTCCTCAAATTATGTAAGGTTTAAAATACTTTCAGAAACAATTGAGTGGGATTTAAATGAACTTGTATAATCGTAAAAAGCTCGGAGCAATAAATGCATAATATTTCTTTATTCACGGAAGGAAGAAACGTTAATAAACTATTTAACACTCACTTCCCAAGAGAAAAAAAGGCAACGTACGAGACGAGCAGCTGAAAAGCAATATCGGCAGCGTGTAATTACATTTTGAGCGGAGAAGCGTCGAAAGGGAACGGGGAAATCGAACATTTGCAATAATCATGGCGAGTCGGTTGCGCAAAAACGTCGGAGGAGAATGAAAGAAGGCGGATCGCGTAACTTTTTCATAACCGTTTTCCCCGTTCTCGGAGAGAAGAGTTTCCACGACGAATAGGCCCGCGAGAAAACACTCGTCCCGAAGAGAGAGCGTTATGTCATCGCAAAAACAGCGATCGAGAAGGAAGTACGATCGTACCGGTATGCAAATATTGCGTGACGAGACGCGCCTCGATTGCGTAACGTTACTTAATGTCCCCCGATTTTATATACGGTTATCGTAACACTCCAGAGACGCTATGAAATTTACAGCCTGGTCCAAAGTTGGAACGATTCGCTCTGCGGGTATCCCGAGTATTTTACACTATTACATCGATGTTACCATGCACTTTAGCGTCGCCATACTCGACGACATCGATCCTTTGTAAATTCGATATATTTACGTTTCGCTGCAGCGATTTCTCCGGTTGTGTCGATCTTTTATTCCACCGGAGATTATTCTTGGACTAATCTATGCACTCGAAGATATTTTGACATTTCTAGTTTCGAAGTTACTTCTGTATTACTATTTGTCACTATTTGATCGTTTCAAGTACGAAGAGTTAAGAGTTTAATATTATTCTAGATTAAATTTATATCGTCTTATATAGCAATATACGATGCACGCATGTATTGCATATCCTCGTTCTATATAGCAATATACGATGTACGCATTTATTGTGCATTCTCGTGTTATATAGCAATGTGTGTTATCGTCATGTATTCTATATCTACCCGTTACATAGCAACTCCTTATATCGCCATATGTTGTATATGGCGACTATATTACTATCGCATTATATTGCAATCCATGCCATAAATAATCTCTCGTTATATCGCCATTTGTTGTAAACTCTCGCATTATATTGCAATAAATATATTTACACATTGTACAATCTCGCGTTATATAGCAACGATGTATCTCAGCTATAAATAACCTCTCGTTATATTGCCATACGTTATATACTCTCACATTATATTGCAACGCACGTATTTACACATTGTACAATCTCGCGTTATATAGCAACAATCTAATAGTGTCATAAATAACCTCTCGTTATATCGCCATATCTTCTCTCGTGTCAAAGAACAGCACGAAGTATAAATATGCATTATACAGTCTCACGTAACATAAAAATTTACGATGCCGCTACAAATTGTACATACTCGCGCTATATGGCAATATTCGGAAATAATGAAACTCACTCCAAAATATATCGTGTTTGGTCTCGTTTGAATTGGAAAAACCTTGCAAATACAGTAACGAGAGTCCCGTTAAAAAAAAATCAGAAGTAAAAAAGTTTTGTCATTTCGACTAAGTTATCGAGTACTAAAAATCGTGCAGCGCGGCTACCCTTAACGGCAAGTCCGTTGCAAAATGATTTGATCGAGGATCGTTTCGCGCATTTCTCACGTCAGTTTCGTGGGAATCGTACGGATGCCCCGAAGACACACGTTCGAGAGAGAAGAACCGGAGCTTCTCCTTGAACTTGACTGGCCGATAGTCTCCTCGTGGATTCGTTCGCGACAGCGCACCGTCTACTATGAGATACGCGTGTTTCGAGCCTCGCATACGAGGTCAGGATCGAGAAAAGGAGGACCCTGTGGGCGGACGTCGTCGTCGCGAGTCGTTGCGAAAGCAGAAGAGGCCGAGGATCCTCGGTTGACCTCGCGCCGAGATACCTCTGGTCGGTTTTAATGAAACAATACCGCTCTTTCAAACGACGAGCAGGATACCCGATGACGTACAACGTCAAACCCCGTCTCACGGATCGTATACTCGCCTTTTGCCGCATGCCGCGAAACGGAAATGCAATTCTCCGCTATGGCACGCTTGTTCGCGCTTCCATTGTCAGATCGAACGTCCTACTTTATCGCGGCTCGGAGTCTTCTTGATTGCCGTGGAAAATCGAACGTGTTTTTACTTGAATTCTACAAGTAATGTTAGTCGCGTGGATTCCATTTTATCAGGTTCGAAATTAATTGTGTGTCTATGGTTTCTTGTAATTTTTTTCGATGTGGAGGGAAAATAAGCTTTTTTGGGGTCTTTGAAATAAAATTTTGGTTGGGACACTTTCAGTAAAAATTATTTCAATTTTATATTTCTCAGGTTCCCAAATTTTTACGCACCCTCAAATCATCAAAACTTGAAAGTCCAAATCTCTCAAATAACCATGTTGAAAGTTTACCTTCATTAAATTAAAAAATCCGCTAGCCAAAAGTCGACTACACATGCCGCCATTTTGTCTATCGGCCAATGTTCTCACGTACAGCTGCATTAACAAAATGAAGCGTAGAAGCACCAATTCCCCGTTACGGTGGTTCGCATCGTTTATCGCGAACTTCTAGCATCTGGCAAAGATCAATGATTAGGCTATAAATAAGATATTAAAATGTTAATCGCGCGGAAGCTTTTCGCGTCGGGACACGTACGACGGTGTACGCGTTGAAAGCAGTTTCGTGGACACGTGTACTAGCGTACTGACAGAGCCGCGTAATTACACGCGTTCGCGTGATAGCGAAGTGTACGCGTAGAGACAGTAATTTACTACTATAAATTACACCTGTTGCGGTTAATTTTACCGGCTTAGACGGTTGCTCGAACGTTGTTTTCTTTACGGGGAGCAACCGCAGCGCTGCTTCGCCTTCTAATCCGACGAAATGTCGCTTTTGTATATCGTTACCGGCGCTCTGCTGGATACCGGCAATAGACGCGGCCGATCTTTAATTAAGCAACACGTGGACGTTTAATTGGACGCCGCTAAGCGATGGAATCTCGCGTTTCCTGCGATACGAAAATTGCACGGAGTTATCGTGTTCGATGTGAGTACACTCTCCTGCCCTCCTTTGGTAAGCGTATGTACAATTTGACGTTTGCAAATTTTTTTTGTATTTGGACATTTTTGCAGTCTTGTGTTTGGACATTTAGATTTTGTTACTTTTTAAATTTGTAATTTCACATATTTGTAAGATTTTTCTGTCACTAAATCGCCTAAATTCGATATCATTATCAAGTCTCTAGGTTCAGAAAATTTGTCGCACATGGAATCCCAAATTTCTGTATTAGTAGATTTTTAAGTTTGAAGGTATCCAAATTCCTAGATCAACAAATTCCTACATCCTCAAATTCCAAGATCCCCAAATTCCGATGTCCCCAAGTCTCTATGCACTCAAATTCCAAGATTGCCAAATTCCGATGTCCCCAAATCTCTATGCACTCAAATTACAAAAACCCCAAATTCCGATGTCCCCAAATCTCTATGCACTCAAATTCCAAGATTCCCAAATTCTGATGTCCCCAAATCTCTATGCACTCAAATTCCAAGATCCTCAAATCTCTATGCACACAAATTCCAAGATCCCCAAATTTTTATGCACTCAAATTCCAAGATCCCCAAATCTCTATGCACTCAAATTCCAAGATCCCCAAATTCCGATGTCCCCAAATCTCTATGCACTCAAATTCCGATGTCCCCAAATCTCTATGCACTCAAATTCCAAGATTCCCAAATTCCGACATCCCCGAATCTCTATGCACTCAAATTCCGATGTCCCCAAATCTCTATGCACTCAAATTCCGATGTCCCCAAATCTCTATGCACTAAAATTCTAAGATCCCCAAATTCCTATATTCCCACATTTCCAAATTTCCAAATCCCTAGTCACCCAGACTCCTACACCGCCAAATCCCAAAATGCCAAATCAGTAGATCTTTACATCCCAAAATTAGAAATTCCTGCGTCTTCAAATTCTCAAATCCCCCCAAAATCCCTCAAAATTAATAACTGAATGTTCCACCTGCCATGTTTCTATTTTCTCTCTATGAATTTCATCAGAGAAATCAATTCTACCCCTAACTGTACAATAGGCAAGTTCTATACAGCCTTATGCAAAAGTACAGATAATCATCCAAATATGAAATATTTTATTTCAAACCTTTATTTTAGAATATATATATCAAGCTTGTTAAACATTTGTAACAATTTTTGTATCATATATTTGCCCCAGTTTGTACAACTTTAAAGTTATCTAACAGTTGCGAATAAGTAAAGATATTTTTGCTTTTAGAGAAGCATTTATGCCACTAAACCTTTTAATTGACCGTGCTTCATACTTAGCACTGTACATTGTCCTAAAGTGACGTTGATTAAACGTTCATTTAAACGTTAATTACCCATCTCGTTTAGCGGCTGTTCCGTCTGGTGAAAATCTTTCATTGGCTCTAGTAAATCATCGCGATATGACTCTTCACACTTTCACCACTTCAATCAACCGTTTAACAGATCAATCGAATTAGACCTCTGCCATCCATCCTGTCCATCAAATCTTTCTTTCGGGTGAGTCTGTCGGGTTATATTCAGACGAAATTATGTTATCTGTAAGTATGTGGGTATTTCTCGTTATGAATGTTTCTTTTGGTGGAGCTGTTATGCACGGTACGTACAATTAGCTAATGGAATTAGTTATATTAGTTAATGAAAATAAATTTGCAAGTTTTTTATGTTTCTTGAATTTTTTAAATTTCTGGAATTTTTTTGTATTTTACTTCTTTTCTTTTTTTATAAATTTCTTTAATTTTTGAAGGTTTTCAAATTTTGTAAATTGTCAGATTTCTATGTTTGCAAATTAAATAAATATTGGGGCCCTCCAAATTGCCTGAATTTTTAAATTCCTAAATTCTCAGATTATCCAAATTATCAAATTTCCTAAATTCTCGAATCTCAGAGATTGTCCGAATCTCCAAATCCACCAATCCCTAAATCCACCAATCCCTAAATCCACCAATCCCTAAATCCACCAATCCCCAAATCCACCAATTCACAAATCCACCAATCCCCACATCCACTAATCCCTAAATCCACCAATCCCCAAAACCACGAATCCCCAAATCCACCAATCCCTAAATCCACCAATCCCCAAATCCACCAATTCACAAATCCACCAATTCCCAAATCCACCAATCCCTAAATCCACCAATCCCTAAATCCACCAATTCCCAAATCCACCAATCTCCAAATCCATCAATCTCCAAATCCACCAATTCCCAAATCCACCAATTCACAAATCCACCAATCCCCAAATCCACTAATCCCTAAATCCACCAATCCCCAAAACCACGAATCTCCAAATCCACCAATCCCTAAATCCACCAATCCCTAAATCCACCAATCCCCAAATCCACCAATTCACAAATCCACCAATCCCCAAATCCACTAATCCCTAAATCCACCAATCCCCAAAACCACGAATCCCCAAATCCACCAATCCCTAAATCCACCAATCCCCAAATCCACCAATTCACAAATCCACCAATTCCCAAATCCACCAATCCCTAAATCCACCAATCCCTAAATCCACCAATTCCCAAATCCATCAACCTCCAAATCCACCAATTCCCAAATCTACCAATCCCCAAATCCACCAATTCACAAATCCACCAATTCCCAAATCCACCAATCCCTAAATCCACCAATCCCTAAATCCACCAATCCCTAAATCCACCAATCCCTAAATCCACCAATCCCCAAATCCACCAATCTTCAAATCCATCAATCTCCAAATCCACCAATTCCCAAATCCACCAATTCCCAAATTCACCAATCCCTAAATCCACCAATCCTCAAATCCACCAATCCCCAAATTCCCAAATTTTCCAAATGCCCCCCAATCTCTCAAATCCACCAATCCCCAAATTCCCAAATTTTCCAAATGCCCCCAATCTCTCAAATCCCCCAAATCTTCTAAATTCCCCAAATCTCCTAAATTTTCCAAATTCCCCAAATTTCCAAACGCGAAAATAATCTTGCGACCACAATGAAACCGACCACCCTGTATACAGCAATCTAACTAATGTTTAGGCATGAGACAAAAATGTAAAAACAATTTAATTACAAATAGCTGCGAGTCTCGGTTTCGTGTTTAATGACTAGTTTCATGGAAAATACATGGGAACGATAAAGTGCGACATGAGGCACGTGATCCCACAACAAAAGGAACTTCGCAGTATCTCGAGTGAAAGTCTTAGAGCGCTGTGAAAATAATACGGGACGGGAAACAAGGCGAGGTTAGCCATTAAAGAACTAATTTTTAATTAACTATATCTTCGAGCAATAAAATGCGCAACCTTCGTATAATATTATTTTAATTCAGTGTGTTTGATGTGTCATGGAAGGCTGACTCATGTGTGGATAGAGAGATATGTGGAACGTTCATTCATATGTGAACATTCAGTTTGCTGTTAAATTCTAATGAAGTTTAGATTAATATAGATTCTGAGGTTACATGTGGATGTTAATATTGTTATTGTATATTATACAAATTTCCTAACTATTTGTATAATTGTTGGAGATGAAGGTGGAGTGAAATATATCAACAAATTTTATTGTTCTTCTCTCTAACTGTAAGTAGGTTAGGACTCCACATTCCTATTAAAAAATATACAGATATTTAGTTTACTGTTAAATTTATCAATCAGAGGTTACATGTGGATACTACTACTATTATTGTACATTATAAAAACTTTCTATCTATTTATAAAATTTGAGAAATTTTGAAGCAAGTGAAATATATCAACAATTTGTATCGCTCCTCCTAATTGTAAGTAGGTTAGGACTCTTCCCTATTTAAAGATCTATCAAAAGAAAAATTACGCAAAATAATTTGCAATATTTTAGGATCAAATATGTTCGATAGTTTTAATAATTAATTGGGATATATATTCATTTACCGAAGTCGTTCAGTGTTTCTCACGCTATACCGTTCGATCGCAATCCATCCGGAAGGTAAAGGAGCGAACAGAAGCCGTGGTCAGAGTCACCTTGGCGGCTTAGAAATCCGAGAAACAGCTCCAAGGTGAAATACTGACGCTCTCTATGCAAATGGACCAACAGTTTTGTCGTCACGACGCCAGCGTCGCGCTCCAACGGTGATTCTTTATTTTTCGTCGACGCATAAGCGTAAAGGTGACCATTTAAGGTCCGATGCAGAAGAGTTCGCAATGCCAAGGAGAATATGACATTGAATCGCTCGTAGACTGTCATTCTATTATGCAAAAACAAACATAACACTTGAGTAACATCAAACATGAAAAATATCCTATGTCTGATCACATGTGTACACTTTTTGCAAACGTAAAGAAAAATATTTAAAAAATTCTTCAAATATGATATTACAATTATTTATTACTAATATGAAAATTGTTTAAATATAACACCAAAATTAAGATAATTTAGCTATATTATACAGAAGGATTATTATTATATTCTATTAAATGAAACTGGAAATTCATACATTTGTTTGCATGTATACATATGTAGAGTATGTGGGTTTAGACTTTATGCACACAAAAATAAAATTTGCACAAAAAAATTTGCAAATCTTCAAGTACAAAATTTCCAAACTCTAAACATTACTTAAATTTTTAACATACTTAAATTATTTTTTAAAAATTCCATCATTTCCATTGTTAGAACATGAGAGGCGACCTGGAATGTTGCTATATTATTTTTGTGTCGTAAAACAGAAGATTTTTATTTCAAGAGAAAGAATATTTTTGATAAAAAATTTTTCTGTTTTAAACGCAGGGTGTATTCAAGATTTCGTGACAACGGAAGGATCCGCCATTGTGGCGTTTATTCATCGAGGCAGCGTGTTTCGTGCGTTGGAATGCGTGGGCTAACACTTGTTGCATCGCTACAGCCATTGTGCCGAGGGCTACCTTCACCCATTTTAGTGCCACCTACATAATATTACGCACCGTGGTTCGACGAGTTCGCTCAGCCATAAGCTCGACGACACCGCCGTTGAATTACACCGGTGAAACTGGCTCATCCTGTGCTAAGTCGCGCGATGACTCAACCGAACCGAGGAGGAGGATCCTTTTTGAGCGGACCCCGACAAGGACCATTTCTGATCGTTGAGTTCAATAAACTCGAATCACTGTACTCACACAATACTCTCTTTTGAATAAAGCTTATTTATTTTATAAATTGTAATCTTATCTACATATCCCCATATTTATTTTTCTTTGTATCAACCCTTTAACCTACAATTTTCTGGACAGTCATGCATATACATGCATATACATATAGTAGATACAAACAGTAGATACATACAGTAGATACATACAATAGATGCATACAGTAGATGCATACAGTAGATGCATACAGTAAATACATACAGTAGATGCATACAGTAGATACATACAGTAGATACATACAGTAGATGCATACAGTAGATGCATATAGTAAATACATACAGTAGATGCATACAGTAGATACAAACAGTAGATACATACAGTAGATACATACAGTAGATACATACAATAGATGCATACAGTAGATGCATACAGTAAATACATACAGTAGATGCATACAGTAGATACATACAGTAGATACATACAGTAGATGCATACAGTAGATGCATACAGTAGATGCATACAGTAGATACATACAGTAGATGCATACAATAGGTACATACAGTAGATACATACAGTAGATACATACATATAGTACAACTTACATATGCATACAAATATTGTCATTAACCTAGACATGTCGGTACCTAATCAATATAAACTCACTCCAAGTCTCTTACCTATAATAAAGAATGAGTCAAGTTTCTAAAAATGTCCTAAAACCGATCTCCCCAAATATGGCCAGCTCTTAAGAGCTTAATACCGAGCGAAACCTACACAGACTTTCGCGTGCAAAAGTTGCTCGCCGAGCCGTTTCGTGCTCCGTTCCAGGAGACACTCTTTATTTTCGCTGTCGCGATACGAAAACACGGGAACGGAGACTGATAAAGGGGTCCCATGGAATTTCGCGGCAAGTGACAAATTAGCCTGCCGCACAGTATGTAACGGAGCGTCGAGGCACCGCCATATTTATAGAGCGTCTCGACGTTAATGGTAATCCAGGTGTTTGCCCGGCGACTCTATTTTCATCCGACAGTTTATCTCCGCGAGCCACCATTCTTTTTCACCTTCATTTATTTCGCTGTTTCTACATCCTCCTGACCCGTTGACCGGACGGCTACACGCGGACGATTGTTAAACGCAATTCATTTCACTACCTACGTTACACGCGACTTCGTGCTCACGAAGGGTGAGAGCTACGAGGCACCTAGTGAGAGCTACGAGGGCGTTTTGGATGGGATATCTTTTTGTTTTTATTCAAGAATATGAAATAGGAATCTGGACATGTGGGAATAAAATGAAATTTTTATTTAACACACGAAAATATTTATTATTATAAACAAATTTATACACTGAAAATTAACTGTGTTTAAACTACGTTTTTTTATAGAATCGCTATTTTTTTCTAACTGCGAACTAGAAATGTCTTTCACGTCCGAATCTCGACAAACCTTCGTTTCATTTTTGAGAATTTGGGGCATAGGAGTTTGGGACTTTCCCAATTTCCAACCCTAAGAATTTGTAATCGAAAGGTAACTTTCCAAAGGAAACCGGCGCAACCTCCCCAATAATTAACCTCCCATTACAAGCACCGATAACCGCAAGATTCGCAAAGACGAAGCCATAAAGAACACAGTCGTTCATTAGGTAATCATCGAGATGTACAGACAAGTGCGGAGTCGTATTTCCAACGGTCCCCATAAAAGTACGTTTACGAGATAGCGGGATGGTCAGCCAACACTGTGACGACAGCCATGTTCTCCCAAATTGTTTCCCGACGATTTTATTGAAAGTTTCGCGGCTATCGAAATGGCCAACATAAATCCTCCGTGGTTTATTATCTATACTCTCAGGATTTTCGTGTTGTGGTCACGTTTGAAGTATCCGATTCACGTAGAGCATACTTAAAACGATCTCAAAGAGCGCCGTTTTGCAAGATGGACTTCGAAGGTTGACCGTGTAACACTTTAGCGTCGCGATTATTTTTATGGGCATTCATAAAAGAATTTTGCGATTGCTCTGGATGCACTGCGCTCGTGAAAAAATTCTTCTTAAAAGGTCCTTAATTCTTCTTAAATGATCAATTTACTCTGTTGGAAATTAGTCTTCGAGAATTTGGGAAATTTTCGAAATTTTTGGGATTCGGAAAATTTGGGAGTTTTTGGGTATTTAGGGAATTTTGGGGATTTTAGAAATTTTTAGCTTTCGGGAAATTTTTGGGATTTTGGTATTTAAGGAATTTTGGGGATTTTAGAAATTTTTAACATTCAAAAAATTTTGGGATTTTGGTATTTAAGGAATTTTGGGGATTTTAGAAATTTTTAGCATTTGGAAAATTTTGGGGATTTTTGGTATTTAAGAAAATTTTAGTATTTGGAAAATTTGGGGGATTTTTGGTATTTAAGAAATTTTGAGCATTTTAGAAATTTTTAGGATTCGGAAAATTTAGGGGATTTTAGGTATTTAGGGAATTTTGTGGATTTTAGTCATTTTTGGCATTCGAAAAATTTTTTGGATTTCAGGTATTTAAGGAATTTTGGAGATTTTCGAAATTTTTAGGATTTGGAAAATTTTGGGGATTTTTGGTATTTAAGAAAATTTTAGTATTTGGAAAATTTTGAGGATTTTTGGTATTTAAGAAATTTTGGGGATTTTAGTAATTTTTAGCATTCGGAAAATTTTGGGGATTTCCGGTATTTAAGGAATTTGGGGAATTTTAGTAATTTTTAGCATTCGGAAATTTTTTTGATTTCAGGTATTTAAGGAATTTTGGAGATTTTCGAAATTTTTAGGATTCGGAAATTTTTGAGATTTCGGCTATTTAGGGAAATCGATGATAATTCCACCAAGGAAAAAAGATATTTTTCAAGGAAAGTAGTATCTACGAGAGCGTAAGGTTCGTTGAATCGGGGTTCCAGGATGGGACGGGTTGCGTCCCGGGTAGTCAGACAAGTTTTAAAAATACTTTACCAAACCTGTGCCGTCGTGTCGGAGACTTTTTGCATGATTTGGCGCCGGTTACCGATTCGCACTGGCGAATCTGGACTTGCTCTCTGCGATCTGCCGCCCAACCAGGTTCAACGAACCTTTACTCGCACCAATCAAACTACAATTCTAAATACGATACTTTTTCATTACGAATTTTTTGATTTAAAAATTTGGAAATTTTTGTGTTTACGTGTTGGGAGGATGGGACTTGGGAATTTTAGGATTCTCAATTAGGAGTCCCAATTTTTCATATTTCAAATTTTAATATTTCAAATTCTCATATCCCAAATTCTCATATTTCAAATTCTCATGTCCCAAATTCTCATATCCCAAATTCCTATGTTCCGAATTCCTATGCCCCAAATTCTCATATTCCAAATTCCCATATGTCAAATTCCCATCTCCCAAATTCTCATATTTCAAATTCTCATGTCCCAAATTCTCATATCCCAAATTCCTATGTTCCGAATTCCTATGCCCCAAATTCCTATGCCCCAAATTCCTATGCCCCAAATTCTCATATTCCAAATTCCCATCTTCCAAATTCTCATATTTCAAATTCCCATATATCAAATTCCCATCTCCCAAATTCTCATATTTCAAATTCTCATGTCCCAAATTCTCATATCCCAAAGTCCTATGCCCCGAATTCCTATGCCCCAAATTCTCATGTTCCAAATTCCCATATATCAAATTCCCATCTCCCAAATTCTCATATTTCAAATTCTTATGTCCCAAATTCTCATATCCCAAAGTCCTATGCCCCGAATTCCTATGCCCCAAATTCTCATATCCCAAATTCCCATCCCCCAAATTCTCCTATTTCAAATTCTCAAATTTCCAAACTCCCAAACATTCCAAATTACACACATGTCCACCTGCACACATACAAATTACATCAAAAGGGTTAACCACGCCTTTCTCCCACTTCCCCTCCACCAAAAATAAAATCCGAAGAATCTAAGCGCACGTCCACACACCAAATCAGCGAACAAAGAACCGAATTTACTATCCCCAACGAAAAAGCACCCTGGATCTCTGTGAGAGTCCGAAAAAGGCAAGGAGTTCGGCTAGGCCGGTGGAAGGAGGGAAAAGGAAGAGCACGTCGGCAGTTTCGCGGAACTGCCGAGGATTTCGGCATCCTGAAACTTTCTCATATTGATCCTGGCGAGTCCGTGAATGCCTCGACGTCTGCGTCTAAGATATCTCTGCGTAGGTGGAAGTTGTCCCCGCCCTTTCCAACCACCGTAGAATGATGCATTGCGGCAGGTTGGACGTTTCTTTGAACCCAGCTTGATATTGGACGTAGATATTGCTGTTCGATAGAGAAGAGCAAGAATTTCGATGGCCGAAATCGTTAAACCTGGGCGGTTAAGTTCTATCGATATTTCATTTCCTATTTAGTATGGTGGAACATGTGAGCTTATATCGATAGGGGATGGAATGGTTGGATAAAGGAATATTCGAATAATAAAACAGATATTTTGGTTAGATTGTTTATTTGATGTTGTCGAGTGAAGGTATCTGATGATGATGATGGAATAGGAGTTGAAGCATTTTATTAATATTACTATGCTATTATTTAGGAGTATGACACTTGGCATTGATAATAGTATACAAAGGATGTATACTTTGATATGTCAAAATGTACCAAAATATATGTTGCTAATATGCTTTTGATACTGACAAAATGACAATGACAGTTTACTTTTGATACTAATTGTAAGGACTTCAAATTCGTATCATAACATTTTTCATATAATTCTACTGTTCGATATATTGAACAGGTGTCTTCTACATATTTAGTGTAAGTTTAAAATCAATTTGTATCAAACTTCAGAAGCTCTGAAATTGATGTTCGTTGTAACTGACCATCAGCCATTTTGTTTTAAAACTAAGATCAGACTGCTTTTACAGACTTTTTAATCGAACCTCAGCTATAAATCAACTTCACCTAAGTGCTACTTTGTGATAGCTGTATGTCATCAAACAGTGTCGGCCATTTTGGCTCAAAAGTAAAACTTGAATGTTCACGCAGGTTCTTTAATAAAATCTAACCTTTAAATTAATGTAACATAGTGCTATTTTGTGATCCTCGCATGTCATCAAGCAGTCAGCCATTTTGTTTTAAAAATTCAGAGAACGTCTATATTGTAACTTTAATGTAACATCAATCACATCAAGATTTAATTGCAAGTGTCATATGCATCATATGTCATATGCATCATCAAACAGTATATTTATGCGTACCTTCCTACTTCCTAAATCGGTCATCGATATGTAACAAGCTGGTACATAAAAATCGCAGATCTATTTACGACGGACATAACTGCCAAGAAAAATCATAAAGTACAGGGGTTAAGTCGGTGCATTTACCGCGGTCGAGTCGATGGCCCACTTGGAAGGATACCTCGATGCGCATAAAGGTACGGCAATACCGAAACACGAAGATGAATACGTGTGGTCAGTCTGTCGCAAGATCGACGAGAAATTCCTCGAGGTGGCTGGCGAGATATGGCAGAAATTAGGCTAATCCATATATGGCACGGAACCGTGGCCAAGCTTTTCCTCGTCGATGCGATGTTTCGACAGTCTTCTTTCTGTACATTGGCGACCACAGTAGAATTACAATGGATATGTATATAAATTTAGTACCGGAAGATACGTGAAGACATTTTCTTTTAAATTGTGTAATTGGAGAATTGAAGAGTTGAAGAGTTGAAGAATTGAAGAATTGAAGAATTGAAGAATTGAAGAATTGAAGAATTGAAGAATTGAAGAATTGAAGAATTGAAGAATTGAAGAATTGAAGAATTGAAGAATTGAAGAGTTAAAGAGTTGGAGAATTGAAGAATCGAAGAATTGAAGAATTGAAAAATTGAAGAATTGAGGAATTGAAGAATTGAAGAATTGAAGAGTTGAAGAGTTGAAGAGTTGAAGAGTTGAAGAGTTGAAGAGTTGAAGTCTTGAAGAGTTGAAGAGTTATAGAGTTGAAGGATTGAAGAATTGAAGGATTGAAGGATTGAAGGATTGAAGAATTGAAGGATTGAAGGATTGAAGAATTGAGAAATTAGGAGATTGGGAATTTAAGAAGTTGGGAAATTGAGAAGTTGGGAAATTGGGAGATTGGGAAATTGAGAGATTGGGAAATTGAGAAGTTGGGAAATTGGGAGATTGGGAAATTGAAATGTTAGGAAATTGAGAGATTGGGAAATTGAGAAGTTGGGAAATTGGGAGATTGGGAAATTGAGATGTTAGGAAATTAAGAAATTGGGAAATTGGGAAATTGAGAAACTGGGAAATTAAGAAATTGGGAAATTGGGAAATTGAGAAACTGGGAAATTAAGAAATTGGGAGATTGGGAAATTGAGAAGCTGGAAAATTAAGAAATTGGGAAATTGAGAAATTGAGAAATTGAGAAATTGAGAAATTGAGAAATTGAGAAATTGAGAAATTGAGAAATTGAGAAATTGAGAAATTGAGAAATTGAAAACTTGAAAACTGGAAAACTTGAGAACTTGAAAACTTGAAAACTTGAAAGCTTGAAAACTTGAAAACTTGAAAACTTGAAAACTTGAAAACTTGAAAACTTGAAAACATGGAAACATGAGAACTTGAAAACATGGAAACATGAGAACTTGAAAACTTGAAAACTTAAAAACTTGAAAACTTGAAAACTTTTAAACTTGAAAAATGGAATAATCGACCGATTTTAAAGCCTATAAAGTTTCAAGTGCCCATAAAATGAATTGGAAAATAATGATCAGTAACATCAGCGATCGTACTCGAACGAAAGGTTGCACCGCACTCGAATGTACATTACATGTGTCCGTGAAATCGAACGAGCTATGGTAACTGGCGCTTCGAAGATTCCTATCAACAGATATGTACGCCGGCTCGTTGAACACGGAAGCCGTTGAACAAGACGAAATTCTTGGTTCAGCTGGTGTCGCCAGCGATTTTTCGCGGCTCGAGAAAGCGGAGTGAAAACGTGGCTATATTTCGCGAACGCGGTCTCTACGTGCAAAGATATATAGAGACGAGTCACGGATAGAGGCCTCTTTGATCGCGATCGCTGCCGATATTCAGGACAAAGACACCTGTGTGTTTTGTGCCGTGTGTAAATTATGGACGCGCGAAACGTATGGTCGTAATCTTCACGCAACGACTGCGAACAGGATGCGCCTCGATGCCGCGACTGGATACAGGAACGACCAGGTCCTTTCACGGAGTTCGTTGCTCCAACACGGGTTTAAGGTTCTCAGATTTTTGGGGGAATTTTCGAATTATGGAATATTGGGAGTTTGTTGATTTTATAATTGGTATTTTTAGCTTGGTAGCTTGATAGATCGAAGTTTGATTGTTGGATACCTTGACAGATTGTTATCTTAATAGATTGATACCTTGGTAGATTGATACATTGGTAGATTGATACTTTGATAGATTGGTACTTTGATAGATTGACGCCTTGATAGATTGATACACTGATAGATCGACACCTTGATAGATCGATACCTCGATAGATCGATACCTTGGTAGATTGATACATTGGTAGATTGATACTTTGATAGATTGACGCCTTGATAGATTGATACACTGATAGATCGACACCTTGATAGATCGATACCTTGATAGATCGATACCTTGGTAGATTGATACATTGGTAGATTGATACTTTGATAGATTGACGCCTTGATAGATTGATACACTGATAGATCAACACCTTGATAGATCGATACCTCGATAGATCGATACCTTGATAGATTGGTACTTTGATAGATTGACGCCTTGATAGATTGATACACTGATAGATCAACACCTTGATAGATCGATACCTCGATAGATCGATACCTTGATAGATCGATATCTTGATAGATTGATACCTTGATAGATTGACGTCTTGATGGATTAATGTCTTGATAGATTACTGCCTTGATAACTTCATAGCGTGATATTTTGATAACTTGATGCCCTCATAGCTTGATAGCTTGCTAGCTTGCTAGCTTGATATCTTGGTACCTTGATACCTTGATAGCTTCATAGCTTGATACCTTGATAGTTTGATACCCTAATAGCTTGATACCTTTATAGCTTGATAGCTTGATACATTGGTACCTTGATAGATTGACACCTTGATACCATCGTAGCTTGATAGATTGATAGCTTGATAACTTAATAGCTTGATAATTTGATACCTTGATAGACTGGTACCTTTATAGCTTGATACCTTGATAGCCTAATAGCTTGGTAGCCTAATAACTTGATAGCCTAATAGCTTGATAACCTAATAGCTTGATAGCCTAATAGCTTGATAGCTTAGTAGCTTGATAGCGTGGTAGCTTGATAGCTTGATAACTTGGTTGCTTGATAGCTTGATAATGTTGTAGCTTGATAACTTTGCAAGTTCATAGCTTGATATCTTGATAACTTATAAACTTGACAGCCTGATATCTTGATAGCTGATAACTTAGCTTGGTAGCCTAGTTGATTAACAGCGTAATACAAAATTAGATAAGTAATTTACTAACAGGCTGATAGAAAAATTTGACATCTTGCTAATTTAGCAATTTGCTACTTATTTTGACAATTCCGAAATCTAATGAAACTTCGAAGAAGCAACTAGAAAATTGAAGAATATATGCAATTCTGAATGAACCTTTACCAACCTGAAATTTACGAGTCTAGCAATGTAGCAGCTCTCAGACACAGGAATTCAAGAACCTACAGAATCGAAAAGCTGCAGAAACAGCGGATTCCGTCGACCAGCAACCAGACACGCATGGTAGAACCGATCGGTCGTTATCGGCTCGCACGTAGCACGTTTCAAAATTACATGTTCTATTTTTCGTACCGCCCGATTCAATTTACTCGGCAATTCTTGGTGAAACGTTTAACTTCATCCAAGCAGCAGAGAGACAGCTGAAAGCCTCCTAGAAACCGCGTTGTACATTCGTGTTAGGAGAGGAGCAGCACGTTTCTAAATCAACGTGAATAACGATTTCAATTACCTACATCGCCTTACCCCGTGTACTCGCGTGTACTCGCTTGGTTCACGGAAGCAAGTTTCGTATGTTGGCTGAGCCTTATTACTCTCGTTACAAGCACCAACATCGATTGAAGGCCGTGGGATTGGGCCAGTTCGTAACACATCCGACCTTGCATACTTTCCACACTAATTACACCACTATCCTACATCCGATGGGAGGTTTTTCACCAAATTTTGCCTTTTCCGGCTTACTCGACGTTGGTCGGTTCGATTTCGATTTAATTAGTTTAATGGGTGTGTTTATTTTCGGTTTAGGTATTTGAATTGTAAATTCACCAAATCTCAAATTTCCTACATCTGTGAGTCTCGCAATCCTAAAGTCTCAAAATCTTTTCGGGTTAGATACTTGAATTGTAAATTCACCAAAATTCAAATTTTCTAAATCTATGAGTCTCGCAATCCCAAAGTTTCAAAATCTTTTATTCTTCAAATCTCAAAGTACTCAAAGTTGCCAAATAATAAATTCTCCAAATCCCAAACTTGCCGAAACCTGAAAGTCCCAAAATCTCAACGTCCCCAAATTCTTAAGTTTTCAAATCCCAAAGTTCCCCAATTTTTAACTCATCGATTACCAAAGTCCCCAAATTCTAAATTTCCCAAATCCTAAAGCTGCCAAAATGTCAAAGTCTTCAAATTCTTAAGTTTTCAAGTCCCAAAGTTCCCCAATTTTAAACTCATCGATTACCAAAGTCCCCAAATTCTAAATTTCCTCTAATCCGAAAATTGCCAAAATGTCAAAGTTTTCAAATTCCAAAGTACCCAAATTCTTAACCCATCCACAAATTTTCAGATATTTAAAAATGTCTGAACATCCCTATTCTGTTTTTCTGTGGAGACAACATCTGCTCTCGATTGTACACTGCACTTTTCACTAGAGTCAAGAATCTAGAGTAATTGGCCACACCGGGGCAAGGAGAACAAGTTTTTTTATCTATCGGGAGATACCTATTGCCGGTGGACGTTGGCAGTAACAGCGACACACAGATGTTGGGATTGCCAAAGTCACTTATTCTCTTATTAAATTTATTCTCTTATTCTCTTAACGAGTGTCAAAAGATAATTCTTTTAATACATTTATTTTATAATTTGTAGAAATATGTTGAAATGTGTTGAAGTATATATGAAATACATATAGGCTAACTTCGAATCTACAAGTCACCTTATTCTAACAGTTCCGCAAACTTTTATTTAAAAAAATTATTTAACAGAAAATATACTGAAATATACAAAATTTTGAAGTCTATAAAAATACTAGAAAAATATGCAGAAAATAAATTGAGGAATGTGTGCTCGATGAAATGAAAATGTGAGAAGTTACCTCATCGTAGAACAATACGAAAGACTATTAATAGTAAGACAAGAAATGATAGAGAAATTGGTATAGCGATAGTAGCTGCAAAAGTGAAAGAGAAGTATATATTTTATAGAATTTTTGTTGAGATGGATGCAAACCATAAATCACGGTGTCTTTGTTACGAGGATTGAAATAAGTTCAGAAATATTCGTGCCCTCGCTATGAAGCTCTGTGAGAAAGTCACCGAGAGGTTGTGCCCGTTTAAGTTGACCTAATCCCACGGTCCAGATTCCATATTAATATTTGCAACGAGATTAATAAGCGTCCGACGATAAGTGTGCGAATTATTCAGATGGTTATCGCTGGGTAATACTTGTACGTTTCATGCTTTTCCGCGGTGTGGATGATGGTGAAGCTATTGGAGTATAGGGAAATGTGTCAGAATATGTGTATGAACCATATGCACACATATGTAAAAGAATATATACAAATATATGTAGAAAAATATATGCTAATTATATATGACAAAATATGTGTAAATATATGTATACATATGCTTTGTGGGTACAGGAATGTATGCACAAATACATACAACACATATGTACAACACATTTGCAGTAACATATGCGTACACATATGTGCAACATAAAGGCAACAACATATGTATGTGTACACATATGTGCAACACATATGCAACAACCTATGTATGTGTACACATATGTACAACACATATGCAACAACATATGTATGTGTACACATATGTACAACACATCTGCAGCAACACATATATGTGTACACATATGTGCAACACATATGCAACAACCTATGTATGTGTACACATATGTACAACACATATGCAACAACATATGTATGTGTACACATATGTACAACACATCTGCAGCAACACACATATGTGTACACATATGTGCAACACATATGCAGCAACATATGAATGTGTACACATATGTACAATGCAAATGCAACAACATATGTATGTGTACACATATGTACAACACATCTGCAGCAACATACATATGTGTACACATATGTGCAACACATATGCAACAACATATATATGTGTACACATATGTACAATGCAAATGCAACAACATATGTATGTGCACATATATGAACAACATATGTATAATATGCACACATATGTACAACGACAAATGTATAACACCATATAAAATTGTAAGAAAAATATACAATATAGTACACTAAAATGTCTGAAAAAAATGTACATACAACAATATGTGCCTCATAAAACAAATATGCTACATATGGACCTTAACTGACCTGAAATATATTTGACATATAAATAAAAGAATGTAATCAACACTGGCTACTAAAATTTGAATAAAACAGTTTATAACGTGTATTTTCTGCCATTATATCATAACATTCTAAACTTCTCAGATTCGCAACATTTAAGGGATGAAATGAATACATTGCGGTGAATCGATGACTTCTATCTACGCGTCCGATAATTAAACACTACATATATAGCTATTCTTTGATCTTCAGTTTTCATGCTCTAACATTCGCGTTACAATAATTCAAATTCGGACGAGTTAAAATTATTGTACAAAATTATACAGATTTTGTATGTAACGCGTATGTCGATTGCGTGTTTACCGTGCACCTTGTATGCTTCGTTTCCTTCATCTTCATCAGTCGACTACGTTGATTTCAACATCGTGAAATATGAAACCGATGCTTTTATAATCTGAAAATATATATCTGTTATTATCGAACTAGTGCTAAGTTGCAAAATATATTTGCAAAAGTGCAAATAGAATTTTTACTTTCGTTGAATTTTTTTAACCAACTATACGCGTTTACCGAACGCATTAGTTTCCTGTTCTTAGTTAACCAAACTTATTACTTTCACTCTTATATGATTATCCACATTACTGGATAGATAATTTGACATAAACAAAACTCTTAAAAAGTTGCAAATAGTTAACATTACGCTTGCAAAGGTTTCCAGGTTCATCGGAATGCGACCTCCGGCTGTTATTTGAGGAGCACTCATGGTTGCCCTCAACGCTAGCAAGTAAAAGATCTGTGTTTTAGGTTTTGCATTGTACCAGAAACCGCCGTATCTGTAAATGTCACAGTTCACAATTAATAGTCCAAAACATGTAATTATATTTTATCTTTTTATTTTACACGAATTTTTATACCCACATTTCGTTGTAGGTCCTCCAGTTCGAGTCGATCACAAACTGTCCTTGAATCGTCAAGAAAAACAGATGCACCAACTGAACAACCAAGAATCCGGTGCACTGATAGAACTGCATGCAAATGCTCAATCTCGACAGCTGAAAAAGTCACACATCAATAAAGTTATTATGATCGGACGGTATTGAATTTAACGAACTTACCAAAACTAGCGTACCACTGAATGCTCCGGTTATAATACCCAAACAGATCAAAAGGTAACCGAAGTGAATTTCCTCGATTTCTTTCAAAAATCTAGGAATTTTAAACAGAATTTGCAGACAAATCACGCAGTTCATAAATAAAATATAGAAAGTATAATATATCGCATTGGTACTTCAAGAGCATTCGGGTATAAATTATTTTCTATAAAAGCAATGAAATTATTCTCGTTTCCAGTCGGTGTTTTCAAACACGCGATTTTTATTTTTCAATAAAATAGTATCGATATCAGTTGAGTGTGACTACTAGATTCTGTGCTAGATTCTAGAATCTGGAGACACCATTTTGGATACAATTATAAATACGCACAATGCGTAAAATCGAAGGTAATCGAAGTCATCTACAGTCTCTAAATTAAAATAACCTAGAGATAATCTATATAGATACTAATCCACTTTCTCAGCAAAGTAACGAAAATAAATACATATTGTACCTACGTCAATGCGCGATTATGAGCCTCAACCGAGCGACACACTTTCCTGTGCGTCTCGTACGAGAAGTTTGAAACGTTGCTTCCTGCAGGCACGTCTCTGATCGCTTCCTTAAAACGATATCTACATACAAACATTTGCAATCTCTATTATAATTTTACGCACTTAAGATATACAAGCTGTTAAAGATTCTAGTCTATTACAGGTTACATAATCATCGAAAATGTTCCTTTTCCAATATTCTTACCCAGACATCGCAAACAATGCGCAAGCATGCTGCACAGTGTATATGAAACACGTGTCGCACGCAATGTATACAAACATCGTAACCAAAATTGCAACGGTCATCTGAAATATTATCAAGTAATAGTAATCGTCCTCCTCGAAGGGGAACGCAGCTGGAATAATGTACGCCCGAGCTCGGGAAGCGTTCAATGGCATTATGACGTCCAGGATCCGCGGAAACCATGGTATTTGGAGGAACAGCGCCGTGGAGCCATATGCATTCGCTGCAAATAAAATTGTCAAAGTACAAATCTCTTATCGAATAAATTACTTTGTAGTGCATCACGGCGTAGTTAACAATATATGCTACTAGATGAAACAAGGTGTCAACTCACGAATTGGGGAGGGAACCCACGAGAATACGTGTGCGGCGTCCATTCTTCTGTTGTGACCAATTGGAGTTGTGGCTGATGGAGGTGGCGATTTGAGGGTGTACAACTTTGGGGATGTGTCGAGGTGGAGATGTGTGAATTTGGGAATATGGTGATTTGGGGATGCAGCGATTTAGGGGTGTGGGAATTTTGGGATAGGAGGATTTGGGAAGGGAGGGATTTGGGGGTGCAGAGATTTGGAAATGTAGGGATTTGAGGGTGTAGGGATTCGGGGATGTAGAAATTCGGGAGCGTGGGAATTCGGGAGGGTGGGGATTCGGGGGTGTAGGAATTCGGGAGGGTGGGGATTCGGGGGGGAAGGGATTCGGGCGCGTGGGAATTGGGGGGTATAGGAATTTGAGAGCGTAGACATTCGGGAGCATAGGAATTGGGGAGTGTAGGGATTCGGGGGTGTAGGGATTCGGGTGTGTGGGAAATCGGGGGTGTAGGGATTCGGACGCGTGGAAATTCGGGGGTGTAAGGATTCGGGTGTGTAGGGATTCGGGGGCGTAGAAATTCGGGAGCGTGGGAATTCGGGAGGATGGGGTATTCGGGGGTGTAGGAATTCGGGAGGTTGGGGATTCGGGGATGTAGGGATTCGGGCGCGTGAGAATCGGGGGGTGTAGGAATTCAAGAGCGTAGAAATTCGGGAGTATAGGAATTGGGGAGTGTAGGGATTCGGGGGTGTAGGGATTCGAATATGTGAGAATTCGGGGGTGTAGGAATTCGGAAGCGTAGAAATTCGAAGGCGCAGGAATTCGGGAGTGTAGGGATTCGAATGTGTAGGAATTCGGGGGTGTAGAAATTTGAGAGCATAGAAATTCGGGAGCATTGAATTTCGGGAGTGTAGGGATTCAGGGATGAGGGATGCGAGTGTGTGGGAAATTGGGGGGTATAGGAATTCGGGAGCATAGAAATTCGGGAGTATAGAGATTTCAGAATATGACGATTCGAGAATATATACCATTTCCAAATGCAATTTCTGAATGATTCTATCCATCCAATACGAGGTACACTCACCTAAATAAATAGACGCGAAAAGTGCACCCCTATTCATGTACGAAGTCATAATAGCAAGCTCCTCCTTCGATTTATCGGTTTTCCAGTCGTTAAACATCCCAGTCAACAGCGTATGCAGCTGCAACCAGACAGTTTATTTCGTGCAATTAGAGGCACAGAGGGTGTCACATTTGTATTTACTCACTCTTGCGTCGTTTATGATATAAGTGCCCTGTTTCACTATTACCAAGCAAGACGCAAGTAAAAATGGAAGCTGTTCTACTACAACATCGAGGCAGAAATAGCGTGCCACTCTTATTATCTGTAATCGATTTCAAGTATTCGTAGCACTCACACAATTATACCTAAAATAAAGAATGTTTCCGATCGGTACAATTGTAAAAACGATGAATCTGCACGAAAAAATGAGGCAAAAATTTGTAACAAAATTTGTTCATTCGCAGCTTCGTTTTGGAGAGAACTGAATTTCGACGGTTTTTAATTATTTGTAAACTATACACGACACGATGGAAAATGTGAAAGTTGTCTTTCGAGTAGATTCACCCTCTTTTCAGTCGTAAAATTTCGGAAACACCTTGCATAACACTTTCACTGTCACGATTAGAATAACCACTGTCAGATACACTTAGAGTACCTACGATATGAACACCAATGCATGCATCCAAAAAAGAATCGATACTATACCATGCGTGTACCTGTGTTATAATTGATATTACAATAGCAACGTATATAATAAATCGACAAATGTACTGGACGGATTTATTCTGGCTAGGCCAAATTCCACTGATTAACAAGAATTTTTTGGTAAGCTTCATGTAACTTTCTTCTATTGTACCTGCATCCATAATGAGACAGCAACAATCTAAAGAGGCTTTTCAACTGGATGTATACGTTCTTGTCAGGAAGAGGACTGCAGTTGAATCCACGCTTGGAACGATTCTATAACCCTTCCAAGTGATGCATTTTTCATGCGAACCATCTGTTCGGCACCAAGCTCGCGTTACGGAAAAATTACCGGGTCGCTAACGGTCCTTCTTCTGACTACATTAAGTGACGCAAAATTGACCATTAATATCGATACCCCGTTTACCTCTTTCGCTATTACCGTTCACGAGAAACATCACGTAACTGCGTACATTGCTTGCAATTTTTGAATAGAAAGGTTTCGGCTGTTTTCATGCGGCGAATCGTTTCGATTAAATTTAAGTAGTCCGATTGCGTAATGCGGTAAAGTATGAGGACTGCAAGCGTGCAATTTTCTTCTTGGATATGGGAGACTCGCAGTGACAGCGCGCACGCGAATGCATCAACATCGCTTATTCTCACTTTATGTTCGTGTTCGAAATTTCAATCTTCATTGGTGTTAGATTGACGCTGGTTAGACTGGTGTTAGTTTTGGTCAAATAGCAGATGTGTAGCACTTTGTGGAGCAATTTTATTTATTACACGAAGCGGAATGCATCTAGTGATATGTGGTCGTGGAAGATGTGTGGACAACACTGTTATATTATCAACGATATTCAAGATTACTTTTACTTCAATGCGATCCACTGATTTATTTCAAATTTTATGTATAACATTATATAGCTTTGTAGATGGTCAAGACAGTAAACATTACATGGCGGATGACAAGAAGTTTAAAAGGTGAAAGATCGAAATGTAACAACCTAAAGTATACATCCATATCCAAAATAATTACATTGGAACATTTTCCAGTTGTGGTCACGATATTCGTACACCTCCACATTTAAAATTCTGAGGTGTAAATAAGCTTGCATGGTTCAGGTAAAAATATTTCAAAATTATATCTGAACAGAAATAATTTTAATTGTTTACTATATTAAGGTGTCGCTTGATATATGCAACCATACATTTAAGTCTGAAACTATGTTTTGTGAAATAGAGATATTTGAAAATATTTTCTAAATGTTTATTATAGCATTATTGATAAAATCAAAGTCTGATTTTTATCGTCCACCAATAATTTATGAAAACCAAATATATTGTTGTCATACCGTTATCTGCTTTCGTTAATTTTAATTACTACCCGCAGTCTACATACTAGACTGAAAAATCTTGATTTTCAATATTGGACTTACTACTCTTCAGCACTAATACTAACACTTTTCAGCCCGGGGTTACGTGGCCTTCAACATGGTGAAATATGAGACGGATGCTTTTATGATCTGAAAACGAACATTCAAAATATTTTTAATTAATCATACGTGTTACCATATATGCTGAAGACGACTGTATAATTAAATAGGTACGTAAAGCACATCAATAACATAAACGCATTTAATCCTTAGAAGTTCCTAAAAATAATTTAAGTATTCCATAATTTGTAAAAAATATTAATAAATGTATTACGCTTGCAAAGGTCTCCAGGTTCATCGGAATACGTCGTCCAGCTGTTATTTCGGGAGCACTTAGGGTAGCCCTTAACGCGAGCATATACGGCACTTGCGTTTTAGGTTCAGCATGGTACCATAGCCCGTCGTATCTGTAAATGACACAGTTCCTAATGAATGGTACAAAACATGTTATTAAAATTATATTTTATATTTTTATTTTGCTTGCATTCATTTTGTACACACATTTCATTATAAGCCTTCCACTTCGAGTTGATCACAAACTGTCCTTGAATCGTCAAGAAAAACAGATGTATCAATTGAGCGACCAAGAATCCAATGCACTGGTAAAACCTCCCGCCAATTTTCATTGTCGACAGCTGAGAAAGTGGCATTTGGAGAAAGTTATAATAATTGGACTATATCGAATTTAAAGAACTCACTAAAGCCAGTGTACCACTGAAGGCTGCGGTTATAATACCCAAACAGATCAAGAGGTATCCGAAGTGAATATCTTCGATTTCTTGTAGAAATCTGAGGAACGTAAACACGGTATGCAAACAATTCGTGCGATATTTAAATAAAATGCTGAAAGTATAACATGTCGCGTGTATACTTTCATACATATACATTTACACTTATATTTATACTTAAAGAGCAGTAGGTATAGATTGTGATTTTATAGAAAATCGATGAAATCGTTCGTACTTCCAGTCGATATTTTTGAACACGTGATTTTTACGGTAGTTAGAACATATTATATACCAACGTTATTGCACGATTGTGAGCCTCGGCAGAGCGACACACTCTCCTGTACGTTTCGGTAGACAGGTCTGAAATGGTACTCCCTGCAGGCACATCTCTGATCGCTTCTTTAAAACGATATCTGTACACACATTTGCAATATTTATTACAATTTTACGCACTATGCAAACTGTAAAGAAATATCTAGTCACGGCTATCTTAGATGAATTCCACAAAATTTAATTCGCAGAATATGTATTAAATTGACACTGGCTAAGTTCAAATCATCTTATTATCGTACTTTGTAGCTATCTTTTTTGTACTGAAATCTGACAGAGTCGTCCTACTAATTACAGTTGTCCTTATATTCTTACCCACACGTTGCAAATAATCCGCAAGCATGCTGCACAGCGTACACGAAACACGTGTCGCATGCAACATACACAAACATTACGTTCAAAATTCCAACAGCCATTTGTAATATTATCCAGTAGTAGTATTTGTCTTCGTCGACGGGGAAAGAAGCTGGAATAATGTACGCTCGAGGTCGGGAAGTATTCAATGGCATCACTATGTCGGCAATGCGTGGCCAGAATGGTATTTGAATGAACAGAGCTGTGGTGCTGCATGCATTCGCTGTAAAAACATTTAAGTTTACATATTTTAAACTGAGTCAGTAATTTTTATGTAATTTACTTTACACAATGATTGATTTAGTTATATTATATTGTCCTACCTGTATAAATCTTCGCGATAAGAGCTCCCCTATCCATGTAAGACGTCATAATAGCAACCTCCTCTTTCGATCTATCGATCTTCCAGTCGTCACACATTCCAGTCAACAGCTTTTTAAGCTAAACAGGTCATTACGTAAAATTAAGCATGTTTGTCACAAAGGTCATATTTGTATTTACTCACTCTTGCGCTGTTTATGACGTAAGTGGTATGTTTCACGAATACCAAGATCGCAGCGAGGAAAAATGGAAGCTGTTCTACTACAACTTCGAAGCTAAAATAGCGTACCATTCTCGTTACCTGCAATTTCAAATTTTCATACCACTGAAACAATTATGGCATTTTGGAAGCACCTTATATAACCATCACTGTCACGATTGCAATAGTTAGATTCACTTTACACAATACAATATGAACACCTATCCAGGCATCCAAATCACAATCGAGACTATACCATGCGAGTACCTGCGTTATAACTGACAATCCAGTAGCAATGTATGTAGTCAATCGACAAAAGAACTGCACAGGTTTATATTGATCGGGCCAAATTCCACTGATTATCAAGAAATTTTTGGTAAGCTTCAAATAGCGTTCTTCCATTGTACCTGTATCCATAATGAGATAGCAACAATCTAGACTTCTCGATCTGATATATACGTTCTTGTCGCAGAGAGGACTGTTGTAGAGCCCGAACTTTGATCAATTCCATAATTCGTCTACGCGGTGCATTTTTGATAGGATGCATTAGTGCAGCGCTAATCATGTATTATGAGTAAATTACTGCGTGGTAGACGGCCTCGGTATAGGTACATATGGAAATAATTGACGCAAAATTGATCCTTAATATTGATACACATTTTATCTTGCTACTTTCGCTATTACGATACTCAAGAAACACTATGTAACTAAGCACCGCCTTTATGTTCTTCCAAATTGGAACAAAAATGGTTTTCATTGTTTTGATACAGTGAATCGTTTCGATTAAATGTAAGTAGTTCCATCGTACGATGTCGCAAAGTATGCGAATAGTAAAGCGTGCAATTTTCTTCCCGAACACGCAAAACTGCCGCAGTAGAGACTCGTACACGAATGCGTCAATGTCGCTTATAGTTAGCGAATGTTCATTCTTCGTGTCCGCACTGTTAGTTTCATTCGTTTCCACTGCTGTTGGTGATAAACGTGGAACGCTAGCTTTAAAGATGTGTCAATGTAGTGATAAACGAAGTAACAGATCTGTGGAAGTTATTATTCGAAACGGGATGAGTTTACGGTGGTCTCGATATATGACAAGATGTGAAGCCATTGTGCGTATACTAATGTGTGTATTATTAACGATATTCAGGATTTATTGTCTCAGTTTCATGCTTCGATTTATTACATCGGTCCTGCCAATGTTGATGTACAATATAAATCTCTTTGTAGGCTCTGCTGCGCCAATATTACGAATGCTGCAAAGAATGGACATGGTGGGTAGATGGAACTCCTACAACGAAGCTGCTTCAGAGAGTCAATGTCGGCGGTCAGTGAAGATATACAAAAATTATGGGAATGGTTTAAATGAATTGATGTACCACTAGAACACTGATAAATCATTAGCGGTAAGTGATGAGTTACATTAAATTAAATGGTGGATTATGACTTTAGTGTAATAACAAAAATTGTGCCCCTCATCCTACGCGTTGAAGTCAATAATTTTCTATGATCGTGTTTATGATAAATACACTATTAGATTTGAAAACGTAATGAAGTATATGTGCACAAAGTGACATCTTTTGATATGACCGCCACAGAGTAGTACTGTCACCGCCATCTTCCAACACAGGCTGAAACTTGAGGAACGGAAACATTGACTACAGATAACTGATGGAAGCATTTTTGAAAAATAGTAGCGATTGTTGTATTCTATTTGTCACACTCAAGTCTTTTATACCTTGGTGGATTGTTAAAATCCAAGTTAAAAATGCTGTTCACATCATTCAAATACCACATATAGCAAAATATGTGATATACTATAACAGAAAGGGTTTCACTAATACTCATATGCGTGAAATATTTTATTACTTGCAAAGTAATTGCTCAAACATTTTCGAGCCTTGTAGTAAAAAATCATCACACAAGTATGTCCTATTCTTCACACTTCATGTTATCAGATGCATATTACAACCATTTATTTATCGTGCACTCTATAGAACACTACTAATTTTATAAATCTTGCACTTTTTATAATAATGGATTCTAGTATCTTCGTTAGACGGTTTGCAATACCGTATAGTAGGAAAATGATACCTTTACAACCTACAACATGTATCCAAATTATACTCTAATTAGTCACCAAATGCAAATGATACTTACCTCTGCGAAAGTCTGCAAGTTCATTGCAATAACACCTCCGGCTGTTATTTGTGGAGGATTCATAGCTGTCCTTAGTGCTAATATAAATAATTCTTGAGTTTTGGGCACGCTATTGTACCACTGTCCTTCGTATCTGTAAATGACAGTTTTTAATTCGTGGATGAATGAAAAACTGCTGGAATTATTTATCGATTACATAGATACAATAATCGGACGGTTAGATCTGGCTATTCGAGAGCCTCACGATATAATACATTGCTACTTAAAGCGTGGCGTAACTCCTGGCGTTACAGCAGGTGAACATACACCGTATGGTAGTTTTACTCTCATTGTGCTTAACAGAGAATTTATGACAGGACTTGACGAATGTAAAGAAAAAAAATTCGTATCGAAGAGTTTGCTCGATCAACCACACAAATCTGGACAATATAAAGGCAGTCTACTGTGTAGTTTCATCTAAAATATTTTCTATCTGTAAATGGTTTGAAGCTTGCCCTAAATGTTACAATTTATTTTATATGCATTGAACAGTGTTCCCTGCTTGCGCCATAATATTTTCATAACTTCATACGATATAGATACAGAAATATCCGTAATGTAGGTGCATCGTTTAAAACTTGTAATTATTTCGCTGAAGAGTAGGTGATTCCATCGACTTAGTACTCACATTTGGTTGTAGACAATGTCCGTTCTGTTAATCATAAACTGTCCTTGAATGGCCAGGAAAAATATATGCAGAAGTTGAATGGTTAAAAAAACTATATACTCATAGAACTGAGCGCATGGTTTCATTTTTGACAGCTGCTTCGAAAAGATATAAAGAAGGCTACTATCGTCCGACAAGTTACTGTCATCCGTTAAAATAAAGTTTAACGAACTTACCCAAAATAACGTGCTACTGAAAGCTCCGATTGTCATACCGACAACGATAAACAGTATACCATAATAAAAGTCGTCAATCGCTTTCGCATATCTGAAAAATAAAAATACGTTTTGTAGGTAAGTCACTTAGTATAATATTATTGAATTAGAAGTACTATTTGGCTTGGATATATTATGAAAAGTTTGTGGGTCACTTTATACTAACGTTATTGCTCGATCGTGCGCCATAATCGAGCGACAAACGTTCCTGTGGGTCTCATTCGACATCTGAGGAATTTTCCTTTTATCGGAGATCTGGTGGATCGCTTTCTTGAAACGGTGTCTATAAATATTTGTGATTTTAGATATTACGTAGTATTTTATAGCAGTTCGTTGCTAATTTCTAAATTTTCAAATTTGCAAATCTATATATTGCTGATACTGTCAAATTTGGAAATGTATACATTGATAAAATTCTCAAATTTGGAAATGTATACATTGCTAAAATTCTCAAATTTGGAAATGTATACATTGATAAAATTCTCAAATTTGGAAATCTACACATTGCTGAATTCCTCACATTTGGAAATCCACACATTGCTAAAATTCTCACATTTCCAAATCCACACATTGCTATAATTCTCACATTTGGAAATCTACACATTGCTAAAATTCTCACATTTGCATTCTCATATTTGCAAATCCATACATTGCTAAATTTCTCAATTTGGAAATCCACACATTGCTAAAATTCTCACATTTGGAAATCCACACATTGCTAAAATTCTCACATTTGCAAATCCACACATTGCTATAATTCTCACATTTGGAAATCTACACATTGCTAAAATTCTCACATTTGCATTCTCATATTTGCAAATCCATACATTGCTAAATTTCTCAATTTGGAAATCCACACATTGCTAAAATTCTCACATTTGGAAATCCACACATTGCTAAAATTCTCACATTTGCAAATCCACACATTGCTATAATTCTCACATTTGGAAATCTACACATTGCTAAAATTCTCACATTTGCATTCTCATATTTGCAAATCCATACATTGCTAAATTTCTCAATTTGGAAATCCACACATTGCTAAAATTCTCACATTTGGAAATCCACACATTGCTAAAATTCTCACATTTGCAAATCCACACATTGCTATAATTCTCACATTTGGAAATCTACACATTGCTAAAATTCTCACATTTGCATTCTCACATTTGCAAATTCACACATTGCTAAATTTCTCAATTTGGAAATCCACACATTGCTAAAATTTTCACATTTGCAAATCCACACATTGCTATAATTCTCACATTTGGAAATCTACACATTGCTAAAATTCTCACATTTGCATTCTCACATTTGCAAATCCACACATTGCTAAATTTCTCAATTTGGAAATCCACACATTGCTAAAATTCTCACATTTGCAAATCCACACATTGCTATAATTCTCACATTTGGAAATCCACACATTGCTAAAATTCTCAAATTTCCAAATCCACACATTGCTAAAATTCTCAAATTTGCATTCTCACATTTGCAAATCCACACATTGCTAAATTTCTCAATTTGGAAATCCACACATTGCTAAAATTCTCATATTTGCAAATCCATACATTGCTAAATTTCTCAATTTGGAAATCCACACATTGCTAAAATTCTCACATTTGCAAATCCACACATTGCTATAATTCTCACATTTGGAAATCTACACATTGCTAAAATTCTCACATTTGCATTCTCACATTTGCAAATCCACACATTGCTAAATTTCTCAATTTGGAATTCCACACATTGCTAAAATTCTCAAATTTACAATTCCACACATTGCTAAAATTCTCAAATGTGCAAATCTCCATACTGCTAAAATTCTCAAATTTGCAAATCCACACCCTGCTAAATTTCTCAAATTCGCAAATCCACGCATTGCTAAACTCCCAAATCTCCATACAATCAAATCTATCTATATTTAACAATTCGTTAAATTATCATCAGGAACTTTCTTCTCAAGCAATTTTTTTACCCAGCCACCGTGAACAATCCGCAAGCATGCTGTACCGCGTATATGAAGTAAATGTCGCAAGCTATGTAACCGCACACCGTTATGATAGTTGCGATACTCGAATACGCTATGATCCAGTAATAGTATTTGTCGTCGTCGACGTAATAATAAGCCGGAAAGATGTATCCTCGAGGTCGAGACGCGTTTAACGGCATCAAAATGTCGGCTACGCGTGGCCACCATGGCATTTGGAGGAATAGCATCATGGCGAAGTATGCGCTCGCTAAAAAAATTAATTATTAGTACAATAATCACAATATCATAGAAAATGGATGTCCATGAAATTTTGCAGAAAAATCGTCAATTTCTAAATTATCTAATACAAATTTTTGAAAGCAGTATTATATTGTGATGTATTGTGTATCGTCGTGAAGATCTCAGAAAATTTATACACGCTGTTGAAGAATATTCTTTCACAATACTCTTACTGACAATATAATCTTGTCAGTACAATATTATCTACACTATAATATTTTGCAACTTCGTAATGTACAGAGTATTTTAACCCCTTGCGCTATGACTTATTTGTCAGGTGCGTCAGTCAGAACAGACTAATTACAGCTACAATATTAAAACAGACAAAAAAATTGAAATGTTATGTCAATATGTTATTATACAATCGTTGACTATGCAAGTTATAATTGGACTTGAACTCCAAATTGAAGTGTATTGAAAAGTCGAGTAAAATTAATTACGGCCGAAGTATAAGTGCGTCACGAGTCAGTCTCGTCAAAATAGTGCAAGAGGCTAAAAACAATGCACGAGAAAATATTTATTCAAGTACGTCTATAATTGTCTATCGTAAGAAGAATTCGTAATAAGAATTTGTTAGACTCTCTAAAAATTGATTTGTCTAGTTGACTGCCTATTTGTTTAGCAATATAATATCTGCACGACAATTTTAAACATGACATGATAGAACATCAATTTTTTAATCAGATAATTTTGCATATTTACGGAATAATTCAGATCGTTATACATTTCAAATCTCACCTATATAAATCGACGAGTAAAAGGCTCCTCTGTCCATATACGAAATCATTATAGCGATTTCCTCTTTTGTCCGATCCTTCTTCCAGTCATTGTACATGCCATCCAAAAGTGCTTTAAACTGCAAACGCAATTCCGTTTCGTGTAATGAAAAATAGACTGAAACATGCACGCTTACTTTTGCATCGTTTATTATGTAGGCGGCTTGTTTTATCAACAGCAGCACCATCGCGAGGAAGAAGGAAAGTTGTTGTAACAGAGTAGTCATGTCGAAGAACCATATGACCCTTGCTAACTGTAATCGATGTTAAATATTCGTAACAATTGTAGAATTACACAAATCAGAACTGAAATCGTAAGAAGGTAATACATTATTTCAATTGATAGGGTAATAATTAAGGTAATATATTATTTCAGTTAAATGTCCTTGTATGATACTTTAAATTATGTATGCAACTCTTTCAGCACATTTACTTTCATGTTTTAGTAATTTACAATTAATTTTTGTTAATACAGTAGGTCAATATTAATATTTATGCGATGTGAGATAAAGAGAAATTATCTTAAAAGAATTTTATAATGTACATGCTCTTTGTTTTTTCTGTTTGAAAAGTTCGACCGTAGCTACCTTACGAGTGTTCTAATTAGCGAGCCTAAATAAGAAACCCTATTCTGACTAGTCACTCGTGACGCATTCTTTAACTATGATCAACTTTACATATACTGAATTTTAAATAGACTTCAATATGCATAGTGAACGATGCGTAGTCAATTGCTATCAGATTGCCAAAACAATTCAACCTTCTCTATTTTAAAATTATAGCTGTGTTTAGTTAATTGTGACGCACCTAACAAATCATAGTGCAAGGTGTTAACTGACGACCCTTAATTATTAAAATTAAGGTGATTTTGAGGTATAGGGATTTGGGAGTGCAGGGATTCAGGGGTGTAGGGATTCGGGAGTGTGGGGATTCGGAGGTGCAGGGATTCGGGGGTGTAGGGATTCGGGGGTGTAGGGATTCGGGAGCGTAGAGATTCGGGTGTGTAAAAATTCAGCAATATAGGAATTCGAGAGTGTAGGGATTCGGGGGTGTTGGGATTCGGAGGAGTAGGGATTCGAGTGTGCAGGGATTAGGGGGTGTAGGGATTCGGGGGTGTAGGAATTCGGGAGCGTAGAGATTCGGGGATGTAGTAATTCGGGGATGTAGGGATTCGAGAGCGTGGAAATTCGAGAGTGTGGGAATTCGGAGGTGTAGGGATTCGGGTGTGTGGAAATTCGGAAGCGTAGAAATTTGGAAGTGTAGAAATTCGGGGATGTAGGGATTCGGGAACGTGGAAATTCGGGGATGTAGGGATTCGGGTGTGTGGGGATTCCGAGGTGTAGAGATTCGGGTGCGTGGAAATTCGGAAGCGTAGAAATTCGGGAGTTTAAAATTTCGGGAGTATAGGAATTCGAGAGCGTGGAAACTCGGAAGCGTAGAAATTCGGGTGTGTAAAAATTCGGGAGTATAGGAATTCGAGAGTGTGGAAACTCGGAAGCGTAGAAATTCGGGTGTGTAAAAATTTGGGAGTATAGGAATTCGAGAGTGTGGAAATTCGGAAGTGTAGGAATTCAAAAATGTAGAGATTTGAAAATGTAGGAAATCGGAAATATAAATATTTGGTAATGTAGGAATTCAGAAATGGCATGGTTTCGATATGTGTTCTTTTAAACACATATGTCAACCTCTTCCCGCGTCAACTCGTGATTGACGATTACTAAATCACACATCTCTGAAAGGTGAATTTCCACAAAATACAATAAAAGAAATATCACTTGCAAACAAACCTGGGCCAAGACAGTGGGTACCATAACAATATAAATAATAACTCGATAAATATACTGAGCGGACTTCTTCTGAGTAGGCCAAATCCCGCCCAGCACTAAATATCTCTTCGTAATCTTCAAGTAACGTTCTTGTATCTCGACTGCATCCATAACGCACCTCAGATGAAAAACTAAGGTGGGTACTGAACGAGTAGAACCGCAGACGTAGTCACCGGAACGATTCGTTATTAATATTGCACGGTCCACATTAAGCTCTCAATCATGTATCGACCAAGCGAGCTGCGTGGTGCCTTAGGGTCGCACATGTTGTAAACGGTTGACGAATAATTTCGCAGTTACATCAAAATGCTTTTTGCTCCTCGAACGGCTTGCCATACTTGATGTATACGAGTGTTCAATTAAGTACATCAATGTAGTGCATACAATGTTAACTTGAAACGCAGTGGCTTTAGTGGAGCGAATCGTTTCGTGTAAATGCAGGTGGGTCAATTGAAAGCGGGACAAAAAACACAAGTGCACAATTTTTGTCTTGGCCAAAAGTGCCGCAGTAGCGGCTTGTGTTTGGTCGTATTAACATCGCACGATTGCTATTCGTAGCTTTACTTTGTCTTTCACTTCGAAATTGTCAAAGTAGCTTACTGGAACATTTGTAGCATCCGAACTTCTATCGTGTGAAAGTGATTAGTGATAAGGGTATTATACTCGTCTTTAGAACCTTGCAAATGTATGATTCGTCGTGTTCAACATTTTTGCTAAAATTTTTGTGAAATGGATTTATTTCAAAAGACTTTAAACATTGTAAGGTAATTCCTCTGTTACATATGTCTCATTTATAAATTGCGACTTTTCGTCACACGAGCAGAGATTTTTCTACAAAATGGCCACTCTATTCCGAGCAACTTATTTGTTATTATCTTAGTAAGATGTTTGTTAACAAATATAAGTACATGTATTTTAATCATACATTATAATGCCATATTATATGTATGTATTTTAATATTTACCGCTGTTATGACATACAGGTGGTTGTTTCAAATTTTTGTTCGACCGCCATTGTATAACTTTGTTGCTATTATATATTCAATTATTTACTGATTAAGAAGCGACTAGTCTTTATGTATCTTATTAAATGTTACTAATACTTATTAAATATTAATCAGTAGTTACCAATTAACTCTAAATTCTTACCAATTATTTTTTCCAATTAAGATTTTGGTAATTAAACACAACATAATTGTCCTACAAATTTATTTCAAATCCGATGAAGTATAATTCCATTCAACTCCAGTACTTGTTTTAATTGATCGACAATAATTGAATGAATTTTGTATACGATTTTTCTCGTGCACTTAAACATAAACACAATATAATTTATCTGGAGGTTACGTGCTCTTCAGCATCGTAAAATACGAAACGGATGCTTTTAGAATCTAAAAATAAATGTTTAAGTGAGGCTAAGTAATGAAATAGATAAGACTTAAAGAAGAAAAATATTACGCTTGCAAAGGTCTCCAGGTTCATTGGAATTCGACGTCCAGCTGTTAGTTCAGGAGATGTTAGGGTTGCTCTTAACGCGAGCATGTACAACATTTGCGTTTTAGGTGCAGCATTAAACCATAACCCGTCGTATCTGTAAATGGCAGAATTCCCAATGAATGGTACAAAACATGTTTTAAAATTATATTTTATATTTTTATTTTGAATTCATTTTGTACACACATTTCATCGTAGGCTTTCCATTTCGAGGCAGTCACAAACTGTCCTTGAATCGTCAAGAAAAACAGATGTATAAATTGAGCGACCAAGAATCCAATGCACTGGTAAAACCTCTCGCCAATTTTCATTGTCGATAGCTGAGAAAATGGCATTTGCAGAAAGTTATAATAATTAGACTATATCGAATTTAAAGAACTCACGAAAGCTAGTGTACCACTGAAGGCTCCGGTTATAATACCCAAACAGATCAAGAGGTATCCGAAGTGAATATCTTCGATTTCTTGTAGAAATCTGAGGAACGTAAACACGGTATGCAAACAATTCGTGCGATATTTAAATAAAATGCTGAAAGTATAACATGTCGCGTGTATACTTTCATACATATACATTTACACTTATATTTATACTTAAAGAGCAGTAGGTATAGATTGTGATTTTATAGAAAATCGATGAAATCGTTCGTACTTCCAGTCGATATTTTTGAACACGTGATTTTTACGGTAGTTAGAACATATTATATACCAACGTTATTGCACGATTGTGAGCCTCGGCAGAGCGACACACTCTCTTGTACGTTTCGGTAGACAGGTCTGAAATGGTGCTTCCTGCAGGCGCATCTCTGATCGCTTCTTTAAAACGATATCTATACACACATGTGCAATATTTATAACAATTTTACGCACTATGCAAACTGTAAAGAAATATCTAGTCACGGCTATATTAGATGAATTCTACAAAATTTAATTCGAAGAATATGTATTAAATTGACACTGGCTAAGTTCAAATCATCTTATTATCGTACTTTGTAGCTATCTTTTTTGTACTGAAATCTGACAGAGTCGTCCTACTAATTTCGCCAAAAATTATTGCTCAAAGTATCGTCCTTATATTCTTACCCACATATTGCAAATAATCCGCAAGCATACTGCACGATGTAGACGAAACACGTGTCGCATGCAATGTACACGAACACTGTACATACAATTCCAATTGTCATTTGTAATATGATCCAGTAATAGTATTTGTCCTCGTCGAAGGGAAAAGCTGCTGGAAGAACGTACGTTCGAGGTCGAGAAGTATTTAGCGGCTTCAGTATGTCGGCGATACGTGGCCACCATGGTAATTGGATAAACAGAAATAAGGTGCAGTATGCATTCGCTGCGAACAGAATTTACACTAGACAGAATTTACAATTTACACTAGAAGTTGAAAGAACATACGTAATAAACATATAACCAGATGTAACATAAGCAGGGAGAGAGTTAAGGACTCAAATCCTACGTTAAGTAAATCGTTATTAAATTTGATTTACTTTTACACAACAATGGAGTTCCTAATTATACAGTCTTACCTATATAAATTGTCGCGATAAAAGCACCCCTATCCATGTACGACGTCATAATAGCAACTTCCTCTTTGGATCTATTGATTTTCCAATCGTCAGACATCCCAGTTAGCAGCTTCTTCAGCTGCAATTAGTTCATTTTGTGTAAATAAACTCACAGGGCTTATATTTCTGTTCATTCACCTTTGCATCGTTTACGACGTAAGTGGTATGTTTCACGAGTATCAAGATCGCGGCAAACAAAAATGGAAGTTGTTCTACTAGAACGTCGAGGCTGAAATAGCGTACCACCCTCATCATCTGCAATTTCAAATTTTCATATCGCTAAAATAATTATAGAATTTGGGCAACACCTTCTATATAACAACACTGTCACTATTGTAATAGTTAGATACATTTTATACATATGTATGAACATCCAGACATATTAAAATCGATACTATAGCATGCAGGTACCTGTGTTATAATTGATACACCACAAGCAATGTACGTGGAAAATCGACAAACGTACTGGACAGATTTATTTTGGTCCGGCCAAATTCCAGTGATTAGCAAGTATTTTTTGGTAATTTTCAAATAATGTTCTTCAATCGTAACTGCATCCATGATGAGACAGCAACAGACTAGACTTCTCGATCTGATATATACGTTCTTGTCGCAAAGAGGGCTGTCGCAGAGCCCGAACTTTGATCGATTCCATAATAAGTCTATGCGGTGCATTTTTGATAGGATGCATTAATGCAGCGCTAATCATGTATTATGAGTAAATTACTGCCTGGTAGACAGCCTCGGTATAGGAACATATGGAAATAATTGACGCAAAATTGATCCTTAATATTGATACACATTTTATCTTGCTACTTTCGCTATTACGATACTCAAGAAACACTATGTAACTAAGCACCGCCTTTATGTTCTTCCAAATTGGAACAAAAATGGTTTTCATTGTTTTGATACAGTGAATCGTTTCGATTAAATGTAAGTAGTTCCATCGTACGATGTCGCAAAGTATGCGAATAGTAAAGCGTGCAATTTTCTTCCCGAACACGCAAAACTGCCGCAGTAGAGACTCGTACACGAATGCGTCAACGTCGCTTACAGTTAGCGAATGTTCATTCTTCGTGTCCGCACTGTTAGTTTCATTCGTCTGCACTGCTGTTGGCGATAAACGTGGAACGCTAGCTTTAAAGATGTGTCAATGTAGTGATGAACGAAGTAGCAGATTTGTGGAAGTTATTATTTGAAACGGGATGAGTCTACGGTGGTCTCGATATATGACAAGGTGTGAAGCCATTGTGCGTATACTAGTGTGTGTATTATTAACGATATTCAGGATTTATTGTCTCAGTTTCATGCTTCGATTTATTACATCGGTCCTGCCAATGTTGATGTACAATATAAATCTCTTTGTAGGCTCTGCTGCGCCAATATTACGAATGCTGCAAAGAATGGACATGGTGGGTAGATGGAACTCCTACAACGAAGCTGCTTCAGAGAGTCAATGTCGGCGGTCAGTGAAGATATACAAAAATTATGGGAATGGTTTAAATGAATTGATGTACCACTAGAACACTGATAAATCATTAGCGGTGAGTGATGAGTTACATTAAATTAAATGACGGATTATGACTTTAGTGTACCGGCAACAAATTTTTCTCTGAGCTACTAGCCCAGCTCTTATTAATCAGCTACTAAGAAGTCGTGTTAACTTTTCACAAGTTAAGTTTTTAGTAATTGAACGCAACGTAAATGTCCTACAACTTTTATTTGTATCAGATGCATCCTACGAAGTACAACAATTCTATTCAACAACTCCAATTCATAATCGATATGAAAATTTGAATGAATGTCGTATACCAATTATCCACTTCTCGTGCACCTAGACATGAAACACTATTCTCTTCATCAGGATGTTACGTGGCCTTCAACATGGTAAAATACGAAACCGACGCTTTTATAATCTACAAAAAATGTTGAAATTATTTTTGGACCAATCTGAAATAAACTCCAAAAATTAAACTTAAATCTTAATTTTAGTCCTATTTGTCTATAAAGATTTCCATCAAATATATTGATATAAATAAAACGCGTTAAAAATTGTGTATTTGGTTTGAAATAAAAAAATTGAAATTATGTATATGGTTTTTAAATAATGTATTACGGTTGCAAATGTTTCCAGATTCATTGGAATACGACGACCAGCTGTTATTTGGGGAGCACTTATGGTTGCCCTTAACGCGAGCATATACGGTATTTGCATTTTAGGTTCTGCGTGGTACCATAACCCGTCGTATCTGTAAATGGCACAGTTCTGAATGGTACAAAATATCTTACTATATCGATAATTATATTTAATATTTCTATTTTGCTCGCATTCATTTATACCCACATTTCGTTATAGGCCTTCCAGTTCGAGTCGATCACAAACTGTCCTTGAATCGTCAAGAAAAATAGATGAATCAATTGCACAACCAAGAATCCAGCGCACTGATAGAACTGCATGCAAATGCTCAACCTCGATAGCTGAGAAAGTGGCATCTAAAGACAGTTATTATAATCGTACAATATTGAATTTAATAAACTCACCAAAGCCAGTGTACCACTGAAAGCTCCGGTTATAATACCCAAACAGATCAAAAGATAACCAAAGTGAATATCTTCGACTTCTTTCAAAAATCTAGGAATTTTAAACAGAATTTGCAAACAAATCACGCAGTTCATAAATAAAATATAGAAAGTATAATATATCGCATTGGTACTTCAAGAGCATTCGGGTATAAATTATTTTCTATAAAAGCAATGAAATTATTCTCGTTTCCAGTCGGTGTTTTCAAACACGCGATTTTTATTTTTCAATAAAATAGTATCGATATCAGTTGAGTGTGACTACTAGATTCTGTGCTAGATTCTAGAATCTGAAGACACCATTTTGGATACAATTATAAATATGCATAATGCGTAAAATCGAAGGTAATCGAAGTCATCTACAGTTTCTAAATTAAAATAACCTAGAGATAATCTATATAGATACTAATCCACTTTCTCAGCAAAGTAACGAAAATAAATACATATTGTATACCGACATTATTGCGCGATTGTGAGCCTCAACCGAGCGGCACACTTTCCTGTGCGTCTCGTTCGACAAGTTTGAAACGTTGCTTCCTGCAGGAACGTCTCTGATCGCTTCCTTAAAACGATATCTACATACAAACATTTGCAACATCTATTATAATTTCACGCATTTAAAATGTACAAATTTTTAAAGGGTCTAATCGATTACAGGTTAAATAGTTCTCGAAAGTATTCCTCATATGCTTACCCAGATGTCGCAAATAGTCCGCAAGCATGCTGCACGGAGTATATGAAGCAAGTATCGCAGGCAACGTACACACACGTCAAAACTAAAACTCCTAAAGTCATTTGCAATATTATCCAATAATAGTACTTGTCCTCGTCGATGGGGAAAGAAGCTGGAATAATATACGCTCGAGGTCGAGAGGTATTTAATGGCAATATTATATCGGCGACGCGTGGCCACCATGGTATTTGAATGAACAGAACTGTGGTGCCGTATGCATTCGCTAGAAACAAAATTGTCAAAATACAAATCTCTTATCGAATAAATTACTTTGTAGTGCATCACAGTGTAATTAACAATATGTTACGAGATAAAACAAAGTACTATCAACCCACGAATTGGCGCCGGGATTCACGAGAGTACGTGTGCGGCATTTTTTTATTCTGACCAATTGGAGTAGCTGCTGGGCGTGGTGATTTGGGGATGCACGACTTTGGGGATGTATCGAGTTGGAGATGTGTGAATTTGGGAATATGGCGATTTGGGGATATAGTGATATAGGGATGTGAGAAATTTGGGATAGGGGAATTTGGGAATGGAGAGATTAGAAATGTAGGGATTCGTGGAAGCAGAAATTCGGGGGCGTAGGGATTCGGGAGTGTTGGGATTTGGGGGAGTTGGGATTCGGGGGTGTAGGGATTTGGGAGCGTGGGGATTCGGGAGGGTAGGGACTCGGGGAAGTAGAAATTCGAGAATGTAGAAATTTGGGGTGGTAGGAACTTGGGGGTGTAGGGATTCGGGGATGTAGAAATTCGGGGGTGTAGAGATTCGGGGGCGTAGGGATTCGGGAGTGTAGGAATTTGGGAGCGTAGGGATTCGGGAGTGTAGGGACTCGGGGAAGTAGAAATTCGAGAGCGTAGAAATTTGGGGGTGTAGGGATTCGGGGATGTAGAAATTCGAGAGCGTAGAAATTTAGGGGTGTAGGAATTCGGGGTTGTAGGGATTCGGGGGCGTAGGGATTCGGGAGTGTAGGAATTTGGGAGCGTGGGGATTCGGGAGTGTAGGGACTCGGGGAAGTAGAAATTCGAGAGTGTAGAAATTTGGGGGTGTAAGAATTCGGGGGTGTACAAATTCGAACATGTAAAAATTCGGGAGTGTAGGGATTCGGGGATGTAGAAATTCGGTAGTATGGGGACTCTGGAATACAGGTATACTCATTATATCAACGTACCCGAATAAATTCTAGCGAAAAGGGCACCCCTGTCCATGTATGACGTCATAATAGCAAGTTCCTCTTTCGGTCTGTCCATGTTCCAGTCGTTAGACATCCCAGTCAACAACGTTTTAAGCTACGGCCAGATAGTTCATTTTGTGGAATTGAACAGGCGAGGATTCATATCTACTCACTTTTGAGTCGTTTACGATATAAGTGCCCTGTTTCACTAGTACCAAGCAAGACGCAAGTAAAAATGGAAGCTGTTCTACTACCACATCGAGGCTGAAATAGGATACTACTCTCTCTATCTGTAATCGATAGTATTCGTAGCAGTTACGATATAATTCTACCTAAAATACAGAATGTTTCCAATCGGTACAATTGTAAAAACGATGAATCTGCACGAAAAAATGAGGCAAAAATTTGTAACAAAATTTGTTCATTCGCAGCTTCGTTTTGGAGAGAACTGAATTTCGACGGTTTTTAATTATTTGTAAACTATTCGCGACACGATGGAAAATGTGAAAGTTATCTTTCGAGTAGATTCACCCTCTTTTCAGTCGTAAAAGATCGGAAACACCTTGCATAACACTTTCACTGTCACGATTAGAATAACCACTGTCAGATACACTTAGAGTACCTACGATATGAACACCAACACATGCATCCAAAAAAGAATCGATACTATACCATGCGTGTACCTGTGACATAATTGATATTACAGTAACAACAGATATAATAAATCGACATATGGCTTGGACGTATTGATTCTGGCCAGGCCAAATTCCACTGAGTAACAAGAATTTTTTGGTAATCTTCATGTAACGTTCTTCTATTGTACCTGCATCCATAATGAGACAGCAATAATCTGAAGAGGCTTTTCAACAAGAGGCTTTCATGTATACGTTCTTGTCAGGAAGAGGACTGCAGTTGAATCCACGCTTGGAACGATTCTATAACCCTTCCAAGTGATGCATTTTTCATGCGAACCATCTGTTCGGCACCAAGCTCGCGTTACAGAAAAATTACCGGGTCGCTAACGGTCCTTCTTCTGACTACATTAAGTGACGCAAAATTGATCATTAATATCGATACCCCGTTTACCTCTTTCGCTATTACCGTTCACGATAAACGTCGTATAACTGCGTACATTGCTTGCAATTTTTGAATAGAAAGGTTTCGGCTGTTTTCATAGGGAGAAATGTTTCCATTAAATTTGAGTACTTCGATCGTATAATGTAACAAAGCAGAAGAATGGTAGAGCATGTAATTTTCTTCTTGGACATACTAAACTGCCGCAGTTGTATCCCGCACGCGAGTGTATCAACATCACTCACCTTATATCGTTCTTCGGTTCGAACTGCTGATTTTATTCTTATGCACTGCTGTTTGTGATATCTACGGTGTGCTAGCTGCGTGTCAAACGAAGTAGCAGATTTGAATGAGCGGAATAAGTCGGTGGTGGATTTTCAATGTATGATCGAGGATAATATGGTAATTAATAAACTATTTAACGTATTGTCTACGACATTCATACTTTCTAGCGTTGATGCAGAAGCTTAGGATTAACTGATTTCTAGAGGGTCTTTAGAGAGTCAAAAATCCGATATTGAAAGATTATTTCACACAATTTAAATGCTACGTATAATTAAATATGTGATACAGTATATTGTAATACATCAACCGGCAGTAATACTATTATGAGTGAAACAATTTGAATCAGAGCATTCGGTCTAATATCTTCGAGGATTGCGCTAACTTATCAACTACATGATTATGACATATTCTTAGCTGTTCCTGTTTCTAGACACATGTTCCAACCAATTATTTATCGTGCACTCTTACGACAGTATAAAGCTCCGTTAACAGTCGCATCTTTACTAACAATCTCCTCATCATCTAACAATTTCATCATCTTCGTTAGATCATTATGCTGATTGCAGCACCGTAAAGTACGAGAACGATATTTTTACTGTCTGTAAACATGTATCCAAATTATATTCTAATTAGTTCGCCACTGCAAAAAATAACTACCTGTGCGAAAGTCTGCAAGTTCATTGCAACAACACCCCCGGCTGTGATTTGTGGAGAATCCCTGGCTGCCCTTAATGCCAGTATAAATAATGCTTGAGTTCTGGGCTCGCTATTGTACCACTTTCCTTCGTATCTGTAAATGACAGTTTTTTAATTCGTGCATGAATGAGAAACTCTTGGAATTATTTGTCGATTACATTGATACAATAATCGGGCGGTTAGATCTGGCTATTCGAGAGCCTCACGATATAATACATTGCTACTTAAAACGTGGCGTAACTCCTGGCGTTACAGCAGGTGAACATACACCGTATGGTAGTTTTACTCTCATTGTGCTTAACGGAGAATTTATGACAGGACTTGAATGTAAAGAAAAAAAATTCGTATCGAAGAGTTTGCTCGATCGACCACACAGATCTGGACAATATAAAGGCAGTCTACTGTGTAGTTTTATCTAAAATATTTTCTGTATGTAAATAATTCGAAGCTTGCCCTAAATGTTACAATTTATTTCATGTGCTATTATAAACTGTTAAACATTATATAGTTGTATTGTCACTTACATTTCATTATACATTGTATCAGTTTTGTTAATCACAAAGTGTCCCATAAATGTCAGGAAAAGTATATGCCATAGTTCGGTAAGCAGAGAAATTAGATGCATGTAGAACTCTTCGGAAGGTTTCAATCTTGACACCTGCTCGCAAAAAGATATATTCATGAAAATAATTCTTATCGAACATGGAATAGTTTCCCGGACTTACCCAATATAATGAGCTGCTGAGAGCTGTGACTGTTATAAAGATAGCGATAAACAAAATTCCACAAAAACAGTCGTCAATTTCTCTTACATACCTGGAGAATATAAAAGTAATTTCGAAACAAGGTAGACACGTATGAAATATAGTGAGTTCGGAGTAAGGAATTAAAATTTCGAATGTTTTTGAAGTTTTATCAAATTGCTATTCGAACGTATAGAATTTGGTTTGACTAATGACTTTGTAATTGCAAATCGATATAAAATGATCAAATATATTAACCTTATTGCACGCTCATGAGCTTTAATGGAGTGACAAACCTTCTTGTACATCTCCTTTGACATCGTAGTTCCTCGCACACCAGAATTACTGATCGCACATTTGAATCGATATCTACGAGCATTTATGATCATCGTAATTGGCAGTATTTCATATTAATAGCTAGAAAATTGCATGAATGTAGCCTATGAATAGTCTCTGTATAAGTGCTATGCAGTGAAAAAAATATTATAAAAATTCATGTGACGAGGTTGAATGAAATTACAATTTTTTACGACTGTGTAAATTTCGTACAAGGTTCAAAAGTTCTCAGATTGCCAAATTTCAGTATTTCAAATTTCCTGACCGTCACATTTCTGACTTCCCAAGCACTCAAAGTCCCAAACTAGTAAATCTCCAAATTCATAAACACTGAGTTCCCAAACGCATTAAATTCCCGAACGTTCATTTCCCGGAAGTCTACAAACCCCCGCTGCCATATTGTAAAGTAAAACCTTCAGGTTCCCGAATTCCCAAACCTCAGATTTCTAATTCCCCAAACGTCGAAATAGTCTAACCCCAAATAGTTAAATTTCTCTATACTTGGATATCTGTCTCACACTACAATTAAGCAATTATAGCGATCTGCGACTGCGATAAGCTTACCCAGCCACCTCAAATAATCCGCAAGCGTGCAGCACTGTGTATATATAAAATGTGTCGCAGCCTACAGATGTGATCGCTGTTACTAAAACGGAAATATTGGCATGTAACATTGTCCACAAAGAGTGCTCGTCCGTGTCAACGAAGAAATAGTGTAGTTCCATTGGGTTCGCTCGAGGTCGCGACGTATTTAACGGCACAATAATGTCGGCAATGAGCGGCAAAAGTGGCATTTGGACAAATATGGCGGCGACAGACATTGTACCATCTACAAACAATGTTGCCGTTAAACACATAGTGAATCGTGCATGCATGGAGAGTCGTGAAAATTGAGAAAACTGATCAAACTGCAGTTAGTATGTAACGAAAGTTTTGCATGAGAGAAATATTTTTATACATACACAATGTGCGAGTATACGAATCCCTCATAGCAAGGATAATCTTTAATATAATGACACACTTCACATTTTCTTACACGAATAAGCTGTTGCCATGAAGATTGCCCTGTTCATGTACGGCGTCATAATAGCTAGTTCTTCTTTCGTCCTATCCGATTTCAAGTCCTCGACCATGCCGTCCAAAAGTACCTTAAACTGTATCGAAATATGTCAGCTCGTGTAAATGCCGGATGGTGGAGAATAAAGTATGTAGTTTATCACTTTTGAGCCTTTTGCGGCGCATATGTAATGCTTCACCAGTGCTATCGAGCAGGTGCAGATCATAAAAAGCATGTTTGTCAGAGTCTCTATGGTGAAGAAGCATACCACGTATGATATCTGTAAAGATGTCAAATATTTGTAATAATTATCGACTACGGTTCTTTTTACGATATGGATTCATAATTTATAGGGATTACAATAGCTCGATAAACAACTCACAAATTATAACGAAGGTGTACAAATATTCGCACATGTAAATGAAAATTAATACATCGTACCTGTGCCGAAATACATGATACCATAACAATATAAACGATAGTCCGCAAAAAATACTGGGTATATTTCTTTTGGTAAGGCCAAATACCGACGGTGCTTAAATAGGATGTTATTATTTTAAAGTGACGACGTTCCGACTCAATTGTATCCATGATTCCACATCCACGAAATGAACGTCTGAATTGTAAATGCAACTATCGCGGAAACGGTGTATCGAACACTCATATACCGCTGTCTAAGTACTATATTTTTTATATGGATTTTCAATCGTGCCTCGAACATTGTATTAGAGACAAATTAGTAGCTCGGTAATGGTTTCCTTTGTATCTAAGAGATTAAACAGCAGATGTTTGACAAATAATTAGAAACCAACATTGAAGCAATTTTTACCGTTGAAAGTCTTTAACACACCTTTAAGATGGGTACACGAATAGGGGGGTAAATTATGTATGCCAACGTGACGCTTTTAACTTTGTACTGAAACGCTTTCAACAGTTCTAACGGGATCAACCGTTTCGATATAAATCTGTTGATTAAAAGGTACGGTGGAATATAAAAACAGTAAATTGAACAATTATCGTCTTAGCCCCTCGGAAAATTATACAGTAATAGCGCATATGAGAGTACGTCAATATCGGGCAGTCGGCGTTGTTCTTCGTATCTGCACTGTTACTGAACTGACAACGTTGATACTCGTCGCATGCAAATTTCTACCGAGAGTTATTAGAGGGATAACAGAAGTGCACCCGTCATTCGAACCGAAATTTTGCAAAATGATGGCAAGTGATGTTTAACAATTACGGGTCTGAATTTATTTTCTGTGGAATAAACATAATTCAAGACATTCCATTGGTATGTAATGCAAGTGATCCTTTTATTGGACATATATAAATGTTATCGTATAAATATTGTAGCTTTTTATCAACACACATTTTTTTTATAAAATAACTATTCAATGTTGATACAGTTTCTAAGTTAGTCCTTAGGTGTAACATTGAATACTATAAAACTGACGGACATCTGACGTTCTCTTTGACACCGGCGATATTTTATGGTTATAAAAATGAAAATTAATGTATGTTATCACACCGTTAAATTCCTGTTAAGTTTAATAAAGTACTAAATACTGGACAACTAGATACCACATTGAAAAATTTGTATTTTACACACTTGACTTAGGGAACTAGTTCCATTATGCGCTCTTCAACATCGTGAAATACGAAACGGATGCTTTTATGATCTGAAAACAGACGCTCGAATTATTTTCGTATTAGTCTTAAATTAAGTGAAATTAGTTTTAAATTAAAAACTATTAAATTAAATAGTTTTTAAGTAATAATATCAATATATTACGCTTGCAAAAGTCTCTAGATTCATTGGAATACGACGTCCAGCAGTTATTTGAGGAGCACTTAGCGTTGCTCTTAACGCTTGCATGTACACCATTTGCGTTTTAGGTACCGCAAGATACCACAAACCTTCGTATCTATAAATAACACACGAATGATCCAAAACATGTTATCAAAACCTCTAATCACATTTTTATTTTACATTTGTTTTTATTTAACATGCATCTCACACCCACATTTCATTATAGGTCTTCCAGTTCGAGTTGCTCACAAACTGCCCTTGAACCGTCAATAGAAACAGATGCACCAACTGAACAATTAAGAATACGACGCATTCATAGAACTGCGGGCAAATGTTCAATTTCGACAGCTGCAAAAGGGGTACTTAAAGAAAGTTGTTAAGACTGAATATGCAAATTAAACTAACCAACGCTAATGTTCCACTGAAGGCGACGGTTATGGTAGCCAAACAGATCAAAAGGTAACCGAAGTGAATTTCCTCGAATTCTTTGACAAATCTGGAAAAAAGTAGAATTTGTACGTATTACTATGTGCTACAAAATATTCTTAAAATACTGTAGGAGAATTATTTATTTAAGAACATAAAGGAGAACAATATTTTGAGCGACACTGCTTTCACTGAAACCTACAGTAACTATTTTAATATAGAATACTAAGTAAATAAATAGAATAAGTAACTATTTTAATATAAAATGAGTAAATATTTCAATATAGAAATTATGTCACATTGGTATTTCATTCACATGAAAATTATGATTCTATATAATAATCAAAGAAATTATTGATTTCATACGGACACCTTATTAAAATTATATTTAAACAATTTTCTCTCCAACGCAACGAAAATGAAGAGATATTGTATACCAACGTTATTGCACGACTATGAGCCTCAGCGGAGCGGCACACCTTCTCGTAAGTCTCCTCTGGTAAGCTTAAAATGTCGCTCGATGCAGAGACGTCTCTGACAGCTTCCTTAAAACGATATCTGTTCACAAATATTAGCAATTATTTTAACTTCAAGGAGCTATGAATTGTATAGTTGTGGCAAACGTTCTGTAACATTTGGATCGCTGAGGGTGGATTGAAACAATTGACCTTGAATACTAATTTCAAGATCAAATTATCTGTTTTTCATAGTCAAATTAGCTGCTGAGAAGATGGAAAATTTTAAGGGAAGTATATATTAGATAACGATTATTGCAAGTATTAGGTTTTGCTGCTACTAGATATAGTAATTATGGCACGAAGTAATAGTGATTTTTCATGGGAAAATGTTTGTACTAGAACATGAAATGTTATTAGAAGATAAAGCGTATTTATCTGAAGATCAGAAGATATTACGAAATAATTATAATAATAAAGAAGATATTAAGAAAAATTTCTAAAATTTCACATATGCATTCTTTTGCATATACATCACAGTTTTTTCATATTGAAAGTTAAAGTCATCTTATTAATTATGCGTTAAATTACTGCCCAATGTATTCTTTCTCAACATTCTTACCCACACGTTGCGAACAATCCGCAAGCGTGCTGCACAGAGTAAATGAAGCAAGTGTCGCAGGCCACGTACACAAACATCAAAACTATAACTTCCATAGTCATTTGGAATATTATCAAGTAATAGTATCGGTCCTCGTCAAGGGGGTAATAAGCTGGAATAATGTACGTTCGAGGTCGAGAAGTATTCAATGGCATCACTAGGTCGGCAATGCGTGGCCACCATGGTAACTGTATAAATAGTGCCGTGGTGCCGTACGCATTCACTGTAAACAGTATTATAAAAATACACATACACATATTCTTAACAAACATTAAGAAATTTTTTTCAAAAAAAGAAATTATTTAAGTAGTTGAATTTGTATAATATATGTAGTTGCACATTGCCCCACCTAAATAAACTGTTGAGAAAAAGGAACCCTTGTCCATATATGACGACAGAATGGCAAGTTCCTCTTTCGATCTGTCGGTCTTCCAGTCGTTGAACATTCCAGTTAACAGCGTTTCAAGCTGTAAGGAGTAGTTTGGTCGTTAAAGGGTACAAGGCGGGGTACGTTTGTCAATCACGAGTTGGCGCGGGATGAGGTTCACATATGTGTTTAGAAGAACACATATGGAAACCATGCCATTTCCGAATCCCATTACCGAATACTTATATTTCCGATTTCCTACATTTTCAAATCTCTACATTTCCGAATTTTTGCGCTTCCGAATTTCTACGCTTCTGAATTTCTACATACGCCGAATCTCTACACCCCCGAATCCCCATACCCCCGAATCCCTACACTTCCGAATTTCTACACTCTCGAATTTCTACACTTTCGAATTTCTACTTCCCCGAGTCCCTACGCTCCCGAATCTACACGCTCCCAAATCCCTACACCCCCGAATCCCTACACCCTCGAATCCCAACACCCCCAAATCCCTAAACTCCCGAATCCCTACGCCACCGAATCCCAACACCCCCAAATCCCTACACTCCCGAATCTCTACACCCCCAAATCCCTACACCCCCGAATTTCTACTTCCACGAATCTCTACACCCCCGAATCCCAGGACCCTCAAGTCCCTACACCCCCGAATCTCCACACTCCCGAATTTCTACACCCCCGAATCCCAGGACCCTCAAATCTCTACACCCCCGAATCACCACACCCCCGAATTTCTACAGCTCCGAATCCCAGGACCCTCAAATCCCTACCCACCCAAATCCCTAAACCCCAGAATCTCCACACTCCCGAATCTCCACTACCCCGAATTCCTATATCCCCAAATCCCTACATCTCCAACTAATCAATCCGGTAATATTCCCGGAGAACTTCTTTTACTTTGTTCCTCACGCGTCAACTCGTGGATCGACTTCTGTACTCACTTTCGCGTCGTTCATGACGTAGGTGCCTTGTTTCACAAGTACCAAAACATGAGCAAGTATAAATGGAAGCTGTTCTACTAAGACATCGAGGCAGAAAGAACGTACCACTCTTGCTACCTGTAATTTTAAATTTCCACAGCACTCAAACTATCAAAGAAATACTGGGAGTTTCTGATCTGACAAATAAAAAAAGGACTGAGCAAGAGGGAGAGACTGAATTTCATTTTAATTTATCATTTTATAAATAGTAAATATTTTTGCAAACAGCTAAAAAGTTTATATTTAACCTTCTCGAAAATCAAGTAGAACGATAAGATAAGGACGATACATAAGAACGACCTATACATGCTTTACATATTTTACTGTGCATATTCCACTTAGTTTATCACGTGCACGCTTTTTTTTGTACTATTTCAGAAACACCCCAAGAAACACTTTCACTGTCACAGTTGCAAAAGCCATTAGCAGTCACGCGTAGAGTATCCAGAATGTTAGCACTTATGCATACATCAAAAAGAAAATCGATGCTATGTCCTGCCTGTACCTGTGAGATAATTGATATGATAGTAATAACGCCTATAATAAATCGACAAATGTACTGGACAGCTTTGTTCTGGCCAGGCCAAATTCCACTGATTAACAAGAATTTTTTTGTAACTCTCATGTAACGTTCCCCCGACATATTTGTATCCATGATGACACATCAACAGAATGAGTGTTCTTCTGTATGGAATATATACGATCTGGCCATGAAGAGAACTGCTGTTGCATTCGGGTTCGGAACGATTCTATAACCATTGTAAGTGATGCATTTTTCATGCAAACCATCTGTCCGGCGACAAGCTCGCGTTATGGAAAAATTACTGGGTACTCGTTAGAACAATACATGCGACTATGTAGCGCGAAATTGATCATTAATATCGATACGCGTTTTAACTCGCCGCTCTTGCTATTATGGTGCACGAGAAACACCAAGTAACTGCGTACCGTCAATTTGTTGTTTGCAATTTGAAATAGAAAGGTTTCGGCTGTTTTCGAGCGGGGAATCGTTTCAATTAAATTTGAGTACTTCGATCGTATAATGTGGCAAAGTGCAAGAACAGTAAAGCGTGTAATTTTCTTGTTGGACGTATTAAACTGTCGCAGTGGTATCGCGCACGCGAGTGCATCGTTACTCATTCTCAGCTTATATCGTTCTTCGGTTCGTACTGCTAATTGTATTCTTATGAACTGCTGTTTGTGATATCTACGGTGTGCTAGCTGCGTGTCAAACGAGGTAGCAGATTTGAATGACCGGAATAAGTCGGTGGTGGAGTTTCAATGTATGATCGAGGATAATGTGGTAATTAATAAGCTATTTAACGTATTGTCTACGATATTCGTACTTTCTAGTGTTCATGCAGAAACTTAGGATTAACTGATTTCTAGAGGGTCTTTAGAGAGTCAAAAATCCGATATTGAAAGATTATTTCACACAATTTAAATGCTACGTATAATTAAATATGTGATACAGTATATTGTAATACATCAACCGGCAGTAATACTATTATGAGTGAAACAATTTGAATCAGAGCATTCGGTCTAATATCTTCGAGGATTGCGCTAACTTATCAACTACATGATTATGACATATTCTTAGCTGTTCCTGTTTCCAGACACATGTTCCAACCAGTTGTTTATCGTGCACTCTTACGACAGTATAAAGCTTCGTTAACAGTCGCATCTTTTCTAACAATCTCTTCATCATCTAACAATTTCGTCATCTTCGTTAGATTATTATGCTGATTGCAGCACCGTAAAGTACGAGAAAGACACTTTTACTATCTGCAAACATGTATCCAAATTACATTCTAATTAGTTCCGAACTGCAAAAAATATCTACCTCTGCGAAAGTCTGCAAGTTCATCGAAAAAAGACCTCCGGCTGTCATCTGTGGAGGATCCAAGGCTGCCCTTAATGCTAATATAAATAATTCTTGAGTTTTGGGCACGCTATTGTACCACTTTCCTTCGTATCTGTAAATGACAGTTTTTTAATTCGTGGATGAATGAGAAACTCTTGGAATTATTTGTCGATTACATTGATACAATAATCGGGCGGTTAAATCTGGCAATTCGAGAGTCTCACGATATAATACATTGCTACTTAAAGCGTGGCGTAACTCCTGGCGTTACAGCAGGTGAACAGACACCGTAAGGTAGTTTTACTCTCATTGTGCTTAACGGAGAATTTATTACAGGACTTGAATGTAAAGAAAAAAAATTCGTATCGAAGAGTTTGCTCGATCGACCACACAAATCTGGACAATATGAAGGCAGTCTACTGTGTAGTTTTATCTAAAATATTTTCTATCTGTAAATGATTCGAAGCTTGCCCTAAATGTTACAATTTCACGTGCATTGAACAGTGTTACATGCGCCATTTTCTCTGCATAATATTTTTATATAGTACGCAATGTTTTGATAAATTTTTATATAGCGCGTAAACATCGACAATGTAATCATATAATATTCTTCAAAGTTATAAATTTTTTGGTAACTTCTATCGTGTTATTACTCACATTTGATCGTAGACGCTATCGGTACTGTTAATTATTAACTGCCCCAGAAATGTCAAGAAAAGTATATGCCACAGTTCCGCGCTCAGGGAAGTTAAATGCATGTAGAACTCTTCTGAAGGTTTCAATTTTGATAGCTGCTCTCAAAGAGATATATTCATGAAAATAATTCTTGCTGAACATAATAGTTTGACGGACTTACCCAAAATAATGAGGAACTGAGAGCTATGACTGTTATACCGACAGCAAAAAACAACATGCCGTAAAAAAAATCGTCAATTTCTCTCACATACCTGAAGGATATATAAATAATTTGTAAACGAGGTACATTCGGACTAAGGAATGAAAATTTTGAGAATGCATTTTGTTTTTTCAAATTGCTATTCGAACTTGTGGAGTTTAGTTTGACTAATGAATCGGTTAATTGCAATTGTTGTATACTAACCTTATTGCTCGGCTATGCGCCTTAATGCAGCGGCAAACTTTCTTGTACGTCTCTCTCGACGACTCCGCAATTTGTCGCACATCAGAATTATCGATCGCACACTTGAATCGATATCTACAAGCATTTGTGATCATCGTAATTGACAGTATTTCATATTAATAGCTAGAAAATTGCATGGATGCAGGCTGTGAATTATAGTCTCTGTATAAGTGCAATGCAGAGGAATAATATAAAAAGTCATATGACGAAATTGAATGATATTACAATTCTTTAGGACTATGTAAATTTCGTGCAAAGTTCAAAAGTTCTCAGATTGCCAATTTTCAGTATCTCAAATTTCCAGATCGTCACATTTCTGACTTTCCAATCACTCGAAGTCCCAAACTAGTAAATCTCCAAATTCACAAACACTGAATTCCTAAATGCGCTAAATTCCCGAGCGTCCATTTTCTGGAGGTCTACAAACCCCCGCTGCCATATTGTAAAATAACACTCCCAAGTTTCCGAATTCCCAAAGCTCCTATTTCTAATTTCCCGACGTCCAAATAATCTAAACCCAAATCTGCCTATATTTGAATATTTATCACATACTTTGTTAATAATTAAGCAATCGAAAGGGATCTACAACTGCGATAATCTTACCCAGCCACCTTGAATAATCCGCAAGCATGCTGCACAGTGTTTATATAAAAGGCGTCACAACCTACAGATGCGATCCCAGTTATTATAAGCGCAAGATCTATATGCAACATTGTCCAATAAGAATGGTCGGTCGTGTCAACGAAGAAATAATACACTTCCATTGAGTGTACTTGAGGTCGTGATGTATTCAGTGGCGCTAGAATGTCGACAATGATCGGCAGAAATGGCATTTGGACAAATACTCCCGTGAGTGTCATTGTACCATCTAGAAACAATGTTACACAAATGGAGTCGTACATGCGTGGATGGTCGTGAAAATTGACAACGCTAATCAAGTAACAAACTACTGGAGACTCTACTTGATGAGTTCGAATACACACTAATCAGTGTGTAGGTCAGGAACCTACACTAATTGTGGGACACTCTCTATATCGCGATAGTATACGCCTCATAGCGAGGCTAATCATTAGAATGACACATGTTAAATTTTCTTACACGCATAGAATGTCGTCATGTAGATCGCTCTAGTCAAGTACGGAATCATAATAGCGAGCTCATCTGTTGACTTATCCGTTTCCAAGTCTTCGAACATGCCATCCAAAAGTACCTTAAACTGTATCGAAATCTTTCAGTTCGTAATAAATGAGGGAATAGTTGAGAGTAGTATGTATTTCATCACTTTCGAGCCTTTTGCGCAGCACATGAAATGCTTCACCAGCGACATGGAGCACGTGACGATTATGAAAAGTTGATTCGTCAGAGTCTTTATGTTGAAGAAGTATATCACATATGCTATCTGAAACCGAGGTTAAATGTTCGTGAGAATCACTTGAAATATACTGGGAGGCGTACTCTTATTTAAAATAAATGAATTGTTAGTTTAAATCATTAGTTAAAATTTAACACTATATCTGAGACTTTCAAATTGTCCATTCTAATAAATTATAACTGTAACTCATAAATTATCTATTTAGTACATAACGTAATTAGCATGAATCTGATGGCACGGTTTCTTTTATAACAGTGGGGACACATCTCGACAAGCAACTCGCAAACAAGGGTGTACAAATATTAATGCACATGCAAATATTAATAGCAAATGAAAATCGTACCTGTGCCAAAATACATGATACCATAATAATATATACGGTACTCTGTAAAAAGTATTGGCTGTATTTACTCTGGTAAGGCCAAATACCGACGATGTTTAAATACAGTCGCGTTATTTTAAAGTAACGGCGTTCCGACACGATTGTATCCATGATTCCACATCCACGAAATGAACGTCTGAATTGTAAATGCTACTATCGCGGAAACGGTGTATCGAACACTCGTATACCGCTGTCTGAGTACTATATTTTTTATATGGATTTTCAATCGTGCCTCGAACATTGTATTAGAGGCAAATTAGTAGCTCGGTAATGGTTCCCTTTGTATCTAAGAGATTAAACAGCAGATGCTTGACAAATAATTAGAAACCAACATTGAAGCAATTTTTACCGTTGAAAGTCTTTAACACACCTTTAAGATGGGTACACGAATAGGGGGGTAAATTATGTATGCCAACGTGACGCTTTTAACTTTGTACTGAAACGCTTTCAACAGTTCTAACGGGATCAACCGTTTCGATACAAATCTGTTGATTAAAAGGTACGGTGGAATATAAAAACAGTAAATTGAACAATTATGGTCTTAGCCCCTCGGAAAATTATACAGTAATAGCGCATATGAGAGTACGTCAATATCGGGCAGTCGGCGTTGTTCTTCGTACCTGCACTGTTACTGAACTGACAACGTTCATACTCGTCGCATGCAAATTTCTACCGAGAGTTATTAGTGGGATAACAGAAGTGCACCCGTCATTCGAATCGAAATTTTGCAAAATGATGGCAAGTAGTGTTTAACAATTACGAGTCTGAAGTTATTTTCTGTGGAATAAACATAATTCAAGACATTCTACTGATATATAATGCAAGTGATCCTTTTATTGGACATATATAGATGTTATCGTACAAATATTGTAGCTTTTTACAAACACACAGTTTCTTCTAAATAACTATTCAACGTTGATACAGTTTCTAAATTAGTCCTTAGGTAACATTGAATACTATAAAATTGACAAACATCTAACGTTCTCTTTAACACTGGCGATATTTTATGATTATAAAAAGGAAAATTAATGTATGTTATCTTAGTTTGACAATGGTTCTCTTTGTGTCTAGGGGATTAAACAGCAAATGTTTGCTGTGCAGTGGATATCTCCAACATACCGTTGAGATAGGTACAGGAATGGGATTGCCAATTATATCATACTGCTTTTAATTTTGTACTGACACGTTTTCACCAGATTTAATGGAATCAATCTTCCGGATTAATACAACTCTGCTGATTGAAAGGTACGACACAGTATACAAATAGTAAATTGCAAAATTATCCTGTTAGTCTCGGAAAGCAATGTCCTAATATGAGTAATATATAGTAATAGCAATTAATCTCGTATGCAATACAAACAATATATTTATCATGCATCTTATCTCAAAATGCAGTAAGTTTCCTCCATAATCGTGTGTTGCTTCTTCATAATAATGGCTTCTCTTGCCGCCTTCAAGCTACATAGACTGGAACACTGTGAAGTACGACACTGAAGCTTTAATAACCTAGAGCAATATAGACATTGAAATTATTTTGCTTTTACGAAAGTGCAAATAATGGCTGATGTATTACGTCTGCAAAAGTCTGAAGATTCATTGGAATACGACCACCGGCTGTTATTTGGGGTGTATCCGTAGCCGAGCGTAATGCTAATATAAATAATTCTTGAACTTTGGGCATAGTATTGTACCATAGCCCTTCGTATCTGTAAATGACAGTAACACATTTCTTTCTTCAAATTGCATTATATACTTTAACAATACGTATTCCTTACATATTGTTTTCATAGTTTCATTTCTAAATTCTTAAACATTGCTAACATGTTCGTACGTGGTATATTGCCGGAAATTTCGATTCTGATCGAGTATTTCGTATTGATTTATTACTCACATATCATTGTAGACCTCATCCATTGAGTTAATTACAAACTGTCCTTGAAACGTCAGGAAAAATATATGCATCAGTTGAACCGTTAAAAACATGCAGTACTGACAAAACTGCGAGGAAATCGGCAGTCTTGATATCTGGTTTCGAAGAGCGAGATTTGAGAAGGTTACCGAAATCGAAATCATTTAATGAACTTACCCAGAGTAACGTGACACTGAAGGCAGCGACGATCATACCCATGCATATTAAAAGGTAACCATAATGAAAGTCGTCAAATTCTCTAACAAATCTGCAGAAAGTAAAAATAATTTTGAAACGAATTCCAAATACGATAATGAGTACAAATTATTTCGTACTGACCTTATTGCGCGATCATGCGCCCGAATGGAGTGGCAAATTTTTTTGTATATCTCATGCGACATCTCTGCAACTTTCTTTTGGTCACAGATATTATCGACCGATTTCTTGAAACGGTGTCTACAAATATTGATCATCGTAATTTGATAGATATTATCAGTGTACGGGATTCAAAAGAAATTTTAAATTCAAAATCATAGAGTTCCCACCTTGGCAATTATGATTAAAAATTTCAAGATTACAAAAGTCCTGATTTCCACATCAAACAATAATTAGATCTAGCTGTATCTGAACACCTATTGCCACCTATTTGTTAAATTATCGGAAACGTTGACGGAATTTTCTTACCCGGTCACCGCGAACAATCCGCAAGCGTGTTGCACGGCGAATACAAAATAAATGTCGCAAGCTATGAAACCATACATAACTCCGATAGTTATAATAGCCGTATGCGCTATGATCCAGTAATAGTAGTCGTCGTCGTTGACGAAATAGTAAACATGAAAGATGTAACCTCGTGGTCGAGATTCATTCAGCGGCATCAAAATGTCGGCTATGCGCGGCCACCATGGCATTTGGAGGAACAGTGTCGCGCAGATGTGTGATGTTACTGCGTAACAAAAGAAAAAATTCACAATTCGGTGACCTCTAAAAGCACGTAGAAAAACATTTGCTGTTAAGTTAGGGCAATTTAAAATTTCAAGAAAACATGTCCTAAGGCAGTAAAGCAAAAATTTAAGCAATATTCAAATTGAACGACGTTATTATAAAAATCTAACTAAGATGAAATGTTTGCGAGAAAGGACAGATTCAAACGTACTAGCACACGAACATCTTATCATTCTAAGTTATTCGACACAATTTCTAAAAGACATACTTTAAAGTTATTTGTGGTTTTAGTAAATAAAAGTGTTGCATTTAACACGCGATAACATAAGAGATTGCTAAAAAAGGTATTATTCATATATAGATAGTTGAATGTCATAGAACATGTGTGTCCATGAATATTGTAAAAATTTCTAAATTATGATGAGTATCTAATACAAGCATGAAATATATTGCGTTTCGTCGTGAAAGCCCCGTGCAATTGATATAGGTATGCTGTTAATGTAACATTTTACCCAGATAAATCGATGTAAAAAAAGCCCCTCTGTCCATATACGAAACCATAATAGCAATTTCCTCTTTTGTCTTGTCCTTCTCCCAGTCATCGAACATGCTATTCAAATGTGCTACAAACTGAAATGTAATCGTCGAGTCCGTATAATTAAAGAGACCATAGATGCAAATATTTGTGGATGCTTACTTTTGCATTATTCACGATGTAATTACCCTGTTTCACCAACAGCAGCAGCATCGCGAGCGTCAAAGAGAGTTGTTGTAACACGGTAGACCAACTGAAGAAGCATACCATTCTTGCTATCTGTAATCGATGTTAATCGTAACAGTTATATTATAAAATTACACACTCTTGTACACAATGCAGCATAATGTAGGAGTTGAAGTAGCAGCTGATATAAAATAACTTCTATTTTGTAAAATATCAATATAATTTAGTCAAACACTTCTGTCACCTCAAACTACGAAAACACAATAGTCACAAAGTATAAAAAGAAGGAATGATTGCAATATCACTGTGCAATCATGTAAGAATTGATTTTCAGGCGTACCTGCCCCAGGGCGCCCGGTACCATAATAACATAAACAATAAATCGAGCAATATACTGGGTGGACTTCCTCTGATAAGGCCAAATTCCGAACCATATCATGTATCTCTTTGTAACCTTCAGGTATCGTTCCTGTAACGTAACTGCGTCCATAGCGCGACGTCCACTCGAAGTATCCAAGTTGTAGACCCGCAATGTACAACAACAGAGGCGGCATAACGAGCCATGTTACGATCCTTCTTACTTTTAGGTATTCCGTCTAAAGTATCAATCACGTATCGATCACGCATGACGAGTAAATTGCCGCTCCATTCGCCAGCCCCTATCGTCGTTACAATATTGAAATTGCAAATGGTTGACGCATAATTTCGCTATGATGCCGGAACCCTTTCTACTACCCTAATATGCTCCTACAATTCTACGTGCTATGAAAATGATCGTCCACTTAAGCTTATCTATGTAGTGCATACCATGTTAAATTCACACGATTTCAGTTGTTTGAACGAAGTCGATCGTTTTGGGAAAATGCGAACGGATTGACTCGAAGGTACGGCAAGATATAAGAGCAATAAATTGCATAATTTGAACGTTAGGGTTGCGATAATTTCGCGGTTACTGCGCACGTGCGAACGACTGAAGGGTTGATATCGTTTCTGGTGTCTATACTGGTGCTTTCCGATGATACATTGGCCTTATTGGATTAACCGTCGACTTTCGTTCTGAAGTTCTGTCGTGAGGAAGTGTAAAGAGTTCTAGGTTCATTGGAATCTCCAGTTATTCGAGGAGTGGCTTCTTCACCCATCACGCAAATAAGGTTTGCAATAATTTCGCGGTAAGATGTGTGAACGACTGAAGGGTTGATATCGTTCCTGGTATCTTTACTGCCACTTTTCGATACTACTTTGATAGTAATATCGACTACTACTTTGGCTATATTGCCACCGACAGCATTCGTTGCGTCCGAAGTTCCAACGTCTGGAAGTGATTAACGATAGCAAAAAGAAATCAGAAGTGCACAAGTTGCTATTCACTGAAGGTGACAAATGAAAGTATGTTTGTAGTATTTAATAATTTCTATCGAGAGTTATTAGTGGGATAACTGAAGTGTACACGTCATTCGAAACGAAATATTGCAAAATGACGTCAAGTTTGTAATGTTTAACATTTATGGGTCTGAAGTTATTTTCTGTGGAATAAACATAATTCAAGACATTCTATTGGTATGTAATGCAAGTGATCCTTTTATTGGACATATATAAATGTTATCGTATAAATATTGTAGCTTTTTATCAACACACATTTTTTTATAAAATAACTATTCAATGTTGATACAGTTTCTAAGTTAGTCCTTAAGTGTAACATTGAATACTATAAACTGACGAACATCTGACGTTCTCTTTGACACCGGCGATATTTTATGGTTATAAAAATAAAAATTAATGTATGTTATCACACCGTTAAATTCCTGTTAAGTTTAATAAAGTACTAGATACTGGACAACTAGATACTACACTGAAAATCTGTATTTTACACACTCGACTTAGGGAAGTAGTTCCATTATGCGCTCTTCAACATCGTGAAATACGAAACTGATGCTTTTATGATCTGAAAACGAATGCTCGAATTATTTTCGATTTAATCTTAAATAAGACTAAATAATTAAATAGATCCCTATGGTTTTAAATAATATTAATGCATTACGACTGCAAAGGTTTCCAAGTTCATAGGAATTTGTCCTCCAGCTGTTATTTGAGGAGCAGCCGCCGATGCTCTTAGCGCTAGTACGTACAAAGCTTGTGCTTTAGGTGCAGCATTGTACCACAATCCTTCGTATCTGTAGATAATACATTTAACGCGATTCACTGCTTAAACTTTTCAATCTTTAGCTATGAATTTTCAGACCTATAGTAGTTTCGATTTTATTATTGTTTGCATTAAGACTCACATTTGATTATAGGCTTTATCATTCGATTCAATGACAAATTCCCCATGAAGTGTCAGAAAAAACAGATGCATCAATTGAACCACTAAGAAGCCGAGCCCCTGATAAAATTCCAGGCAAATGTCCAGTTCCGATAACTGATCTTAAAAATTGAGAGCTGCAGGAGTTGTCATCCGACAGTCGGGAGTTTGTCAAACTTACCAGAGCTAGCGTAGCGCTGAAAGCAGCGGTTACGATACCCAAACAAGCTAGCAGATAACTGGCGTGCACGTCGTCTATATCTCTCAAATATCTGCAGAATTGATGCGTATAGAACTTGAGTTCGAATGTTGTTATAAAATTAGGGGATTTACAAAGTGGATCAGTTATATGAAATTTGCAAAATGCAGCAAATATATAAATCTTACAAAGTAGAGCCAGTATATGAAATCTACAAAGTGCAGCAAGTATATTAGTTTTACAAAGTGCAGCAAGTATATGAAATTCACAAACTGCAGCAAGCATATGAAATTCACAAAGTGCAGCAAGTATATGAAATTTGCAAAGAAGAACAACTATATGAATTATACAAAGTGAAGCAAGTATATGAAATTTGCAAGGTAGATCAAGTCTATGAAATTTACAAAATAGTACTGGTGCACGAATTTTACAAAATAAGGCAACTATGAAATTAACAGAGTAGAACATGTTTAAAAGTACATTCACAAACAGTGCGATGTTATGATGTTCACGGTCCAATGAGAACGATTCTATTTAAAAATGAACGAAAATATTCTATTTATTTGTATAAATATGTCATACGACAACCTTAGAGCACGAACATGTCCCTGAACAGAACGACGTACTTTCATGTACGTCTCGTTAGACAAGTCCGCAATTTTTCTCTCTTTAGACATCTCATCGACCGCCTCCTTAAAACGATATCTACAAACATTCTCAATTATTATAATTTAAAGAGGTTTATACTTGCAGCGTAACAAATATCCTGTCGAATATTTTCCTGCTACTCCAGAGTCTTTATCTCATTTTATAAATTATACATAAAGTTGTGCGAAGTATTCTTACCCTGCCACGCCAAGTAATCCGCAAGCGTGTTGCACAATGTATATGAAACAAGTATCACAGGCGATGTACACGGATCCCGCGGTAATAATTATTATAGTCATGTGCGCTATTATCCAATAGTAGTACTTGTTTTCGTCGACGAAGTAACAAGCCGGGATAATGAACAACCGATCGCGGGAGGTGTTCAACGGCATCAAAATGTCGGCGATACGCGGCAGCCATGGCATGTTGATGAACAGCAATGTGCAACCAAATACGTTTACTGGGAACAAAATGTATAGAGTGTTTAATTCATACAAACGAATTGTACACGACAAATTAATTAAAAAAATATAATTTGTTCGTGCCTTCATTTTCGAGAAAATTGGTGCAAATATTTGTAAGAAAATTTATGAGAAAGACAAGAGCATATACTTGTTTAGTATTATAATATACGATATTAATGTACACAATGAATAATAATAATGAATGATAATTTGAACATAACAAATGCAACATAAAATTATACTAATATTAGACTAAAATAATAGTACCAGTAGATGTGGAATAACAATTTGTAATTTCTATAATGATGCTAATATTTATCATGAATGTAACTTGAAAAATTATGTTCCATAAAAGTGTTTTGTTACAAAAATGACATGTCTTACCCGCGTAAATTAAAACGATAAAGGCTCCTCTGTCCATGTACGAAGTCATAATGGCGACCTCCTCCTTCGGCCTCACCGCTTCCCAATCGTTGAACATTCCATGTAAAAGTGTCTCGAACTGAACTCGAATCATTTATTTCGTGTAATTATAGAAGCAGTGTAACATGTGGTGTAAATGGGGTAACATGTTTACTCACTTTTGCTTTGTGACCGACGTAAGCACTTTGCTTCGCCAGTAGGAGTATCCCTCCGAGTAAGAAACCAAGTTGTTGTATCAAAACTGTTAGACTAAAAAATCGTACCACTCTTGCTACCTGTTGCAAATGCCAAATATACGATATTCCACAATTATTTGGAAGAATTTGACTATCAAGAACTAAAAATGTAATTGGTTATATAAATTAACAAATTCGACTCTGTTCCAAGACGTTAAAATTGCCATAAATTGCCAGTGGAATTTTTGGAATAAATTGCCAGAAAACTTCCGAGTTAACAGGGTAAAGGTCCTGTAGAAGCACGCACAAAAAATATGGGCAGACTTTGAAGTTTGAACAGTCTCAGATTCTAAACTCGTCGACATGAGTTTCTAGTTAAATTTGCAAATTTTGAGATTTCAAAACTCGTCAATAACATACGTTTTCTTTTCAGTTGCACACATCGTTCAAAGAGTAAATCCAAAAAGGGGTAATCACACGCATCAGAAATAGTATACATATGTGTACCTGCACCGTCAGTGAAGTCCACGTAACAAAGTGAATAACAGCGAAAGAAAGGTATCGAATGTACTTGTTCTGGTTAGGCCACATCCCGGTGAGTAACAAATACGCTTTCGTGAGCTTCAAGTAACGTTGTTGCAACGTGACTGCGTCCATGGTGAGACAACAGGAGACTAAATCGACATCACATGCGGACATACACACATTTGCCACGAATTGGACCTTCGTGCAATCTCAACCTCGAGCGACTCTACACACTATTTCTTTATATCGGCCGTCAATCATGTGTCATATACGTATCAATGCGAAATTATGGCTTGGCTAATGATTGTATATCGAAAGTTGAAACGGTGCATGCATGATTGCTCATTGACATCGAAATGCTATCTGCATGGGGTTTGTTTTATTATATGTACGAAACGCTTCCCATACTGCAACTTGTATTTTAAGCAATTTCTGTAGTTTTACGGACACGTTTCGAATGAATGTAAGTAGATCGATTGTAGTCAAGTAGCAAAGCAGTAAGTGTTGCAATTTTCATATGGGACACGAGATGCAGTGATAACGAGCACGCGAATGTATCGGTCACAGGTAGCGAATGTTGTCCGTCGTGTTCGCTCTGTTAGATTTATTCTTTTTTCCTGGTGTCAGGGAATGATAGTTTTAAATATGTGTAAATGTGGTGTGGATGATCTGTAGAAATAACTTGAAACGAAATAAATCATTTCGAGTAAGAATATCAAGTAATTGTTTCTTTGGGGGCTCTTGATATACAGCTGTGGATGTAGAACTTGTACTGTTGTGTAATCAATGATATTTAAGATTAATTGTTTCAATCAAATGCTTCAATATACACTACATATCGAGTTTTACGTGCTCAAAGAAGACTCGATGATCAAATCAACCAGATTTTAATAAAAGATGTTAGGTACGGGACGCACTTCTTAAGTCAATTTCATAAAAAAATATATGAGTCTCCTAATACGATCGATCAAAACTCTTGCCATGAAAATTGAATAACAGTAAATGTATTCTTCAGAGAACATCCCTCGCAAACTTATTGATCCCATTAATTAAATAAGACAAAACTATGCATTAAGTTTCATTCTTCTCGTTATAAAAATCGTGGAGTACAATTATATTAAATATACAAAACTGTAATGAATCTTAAATAAATTTCAACTATCGTATGTAATATGAGCTATGTGTTTATCGTGCACCCTATCTTAAAATACAATAAGTTTCATGTACAGTGTTGCTTTGTTATGGCTTTCCTTGTTGTCATCGGGGGTGTTCCACTTGGACGTCGACCGATTGGACGGTCCCGATTCGACGCGTTCCAATTCGACGCTCTACCGATTGGATACGTTCCAATTCGAAACTGTTAGATGAAGTTAGGTTAGGTTAGGGTAGGTTAGGTCCATTCGGCACTGCTTCGAGGCGGAACGCGCCGAATCGGGATCGTCCAATCGGGACGCGTCCAATCGGTCGACGTCCAAGTGCGCACCACTCTCATCGAGCTACATAGACTGGAACACTGTGAAGTACGACACTGAAGCTTTAATAACCTAGAACAATATAGACATTGAAATTATTTTGCTATTACAAAAGTGCAAATAATGGCTGATGTATTACGGCTGCAAAAGTCTGTAGATTCATGGGAATACGACCTCCGGCTGTTATTTGGGGTGTAACCTTGGCCGATCTTAATGCTAATATGAATAATGCTTGAACGTTGGGCATAGTATTGTACCATAGTCCTTCGTATCTGTAAATGACAGTAACACATTTCTTTCTCCGAATTGCATTATATACTTTAAAAATACGTATACCTTACATATTGTTTTCATAGTTTCATTTCTAAATTCTTAAACATTGCTAACATGTTCGTACGTGGTATATTGCCGGAAATTTCGATTCTGATCGAGTATTTCGTATTGATTTAATACTCACATATCATTGTAGACATCATCCATTGAGTTAATTACAAACTGTCCTTGAAGCGTCAAGAAAAATATATGCATCAGTTGAACCATTAAAAATATGCAATACTGGCAAAATTGCGAGGAAATCGGCAGTCTTGATATCTGGTTTCGAAGAGCGAGATTTGAGAAGGTTACCGAAATCGAAATCATTTAATGAACTTACCCAGAGTAACGTGCCACTGAAGGCTGCGACGATCACACCTATGCATATTAAAAGGTAACCATAATGAAGGTCGTCAAATTCTCTAACATATCTGCAGAAAGTAAAAATAATTTTGGAATGAATTCCAAATACGGTAATGAGTACAAATTATTTCATACTGACCGTATTGCGCGATCATGCGCCCGAATGGAGTGGCAAATCCTTCTGTGCGTCTCTTTCGCCATCCGCTTAATTCTTTTTTTATTAGAGATGTCATCGACCGACTTCTTGAAACGGTGTCTGTAAATGATTGTGATCGTAATTAGAAATATTTTATAATAATATTAGTTCAAATTTATGAATTCTTATATTACGGTTCTAAAGTCAATGTTCATATTTTTATGTTCTTAAAGTCGTTTTCCAAATCACCAAATATCTAGATCCAGCTATATCTGTACATCTATTACCAAATTCGTTAAATTATCGTCAGATGTAACTTTCTTACCCAGTCACAGCGAGCAATCCGCAAGCATGTTGCACGGCGTATATGAAGTAAATGTCGCAAGCTATGAATCCGCACATAGTTGTGAAAATTACAAAAGTCGTATGCGCTATGATCCAGTAATAGTATTTCTCGTCGTCGACGAAATAATAAACCGGAAAGATGTAACCTCGTGGTCGAGACTCATTCAGTGGTACTAAAATGTCGGCAATGCGTGGCCACCATGGCCACGTTTCATTTGTATGAATAGCATCACGCAGAAGTAGGCGTTTGCTGAAAAAAGTATTATTCATATATAGTCGAATGTCATATTTGTCCATGAAAACTGATAAAATTTCTAAATTATGATGAGTATCTAATACAAGCGTGAAAGGAACGTTTTTATAGATATATTGTAATGAAAACCTCGTGCAATTGATATAAGCATACTGTCAATGTAATATTTTCTTACCTAAATAAATCGCCGCAAAGAAAGCTCCTCTGTCCATGTACGAAATCATAATAGCGATTTCCTCTTCTGTCTTGTCCTCTTCCCAGTCGGTGAACATTCCTTTCAATAGTGCTTTAAACTGCAATGAAATCATTCCATTATAGTTAAAGAGACAGTAGATGGAAACATTTGTGGATACTTACTTTTGCATCATTCACGATGTAATTACCCTGTTTCACCAGCAGCAGCATCATCGCAAGTACAAAAGAGAGCTGTTGTAATACCGTAGCCATACTGAAGAAGCATATCATTCTTGCTATCTATAATCGATGTTAAATAATCGTAACAGTTATATTATGCAATTAGACACTCTTGTACCGATGCAGCACAATGACCACAACTGAAGTAGCAGCGAGCAGATATAAAATAATATTGATGTTTTAGTTAAACATTCACTTCAAACTATGAAGGATCAAAATAGTCACAAAGTGCAAATGAAAAGATTATAATATCACTGTGCAATAAGAGTTGATTATCAGTGGTACACGTACCTGTCCCAAGATACACGGTACAACAATGATATAAATGATAACTCGAGAAATATATTGGGTGGATTTCCTCTGATCAGGCCAAATTCCGCTCAATATCAAGTATCTCTTCGTGACCTTCAAGTACCGCTTTTGTAACCCAACTGCGTCCATAGTGCAACGTCCACTGCTCGAAGTGTCCAAGTTGTAGACCCGCAGTGTACAACAACAGAGGCGGCATAACGAGCCATGTTACGATCCTTCTTACTTTTAGTTATTCCGTCTAAAGTATCAATCACGTATCGATCACGCATGACGAGTAAATTGCCGCTCCATTCGCCAGCCCCTATCGTCGTTACAATATTGAAATTGCAAATGGTTGACGCATAATTTCGCTATGATGCCGGAACCCTTTCTACTACCCTAATATGTTCCTACAATTCTACGTGCTATGAAAATGATCGTCCACTTAAGCTTATCTATGTAGTGCATACCATGTTAAATTCACACGATTTCAGTTGTTTGAACGAAGTCGATCGTTTTGGGAAAATGCGAACGGATTGACTCGAAGGTACGGCAAGATGTAAGAGCAATAAATTGCATAATTTGAACGTTAGGGTTGCGATAATTTCGCGGTTACTGCGCACGTGCGAACGACTGAAGGGTTGATATCGTTTCTGGTGTCTATACTGGTGCTTTCCGATGATACATTGGCCTTATTGGATTAACCGTCGACTTTCGTTCTGAAGTTCTGTCGTGAGGAAGTGTAAAGAGTTCTAGGTTCATTGGAATCTCCAGTTATTCGAGGAGTGGCTTCTTAATACTTGCGATTTGGGCGCGGTGTTGTTTTACAATCGCCTCTGTAAATGGCACGCCGTTCGCAGACTAAAATCATTACTTACCTGCGGACTTTAATTATATTAATTAAATTATATTAATTTGATTACCGCTTCTAACGCATGCTGAAACTATTGAATCAGAAACACATTTTGCAACATAAACGAGATTTTGGAGCTAAAATCGAAAAGGCAGTTCACAGAATTAAAGTGATGTGTAATGAAATATGGCACACTATGGTACGTCAATTAATAACATCAATATGAGTGAATAAATTTTAATTTCATGCCACAAGATTTGCTCTAATATTTTCGACAATTGGAACCTGACATTACACAATGATTAACATAAACAATTACACACCTCACGACCTTATCGTGCACACTATGTTATTAATTTCATTATTCGTTTAATATTTCTTGCGATAATGGCATTCATATTCTAGGGTGGACGATTATGCACTTTGCAACACTGTATAGTATGAAAACGATAGTTTTATTACCTAGAAAGAGAATGCAGATTATGTCCTAATTAGTGGCAAATTCAAATAACACTTACCTCTGCGAAAGTCTGCAAGTTTATTGTAATGAAACCCCCCGCTGTTATTTCTGGAGGATCAATGGCTGCCCTTAATGCTAGTATAAATAATGCTTGAGTTTTTGGCACGCTATTGTACCACTGTCCTGCGTATCTGTAAATGACAGTTTTTTAATTCGTGGATGAATGAAAAACTCCTGGAATTATTTATCGATTACATTGATACAATAATCGGGCGGTTAGATCTGGCAATTCGAGAGCCTCACGATATAATACATTGCTACTTAAAACGTGGCGTAACTCCTGGCGTTACAGCAGGTGAACATACACCGTATGGTAGTTTTACTCTCATTGTGCCTAACGGAGGATTTATGACAGGATTTGACGAATGCAAAGAAAAAAAATTCGTATCGAAGAGTTTGCTCGATCGACCACACAAATCTGGACAACATAAAGGCAGTCTACTGTTTAGTTTTATCTAAAATATTTTCTATCTGTAAATGATTCGAAGCTTGCCCTAAATGTTACAATTTATTTCATGTTCAGTTATAAACTGTTAAACATTAAATAGTTGTATTGTCACTCATATTTCATTATACATTGTATCAGTTTTGGTGATCACTAGTTGTCTCATAAATGTCAGGAAAAATATAGGTGCATTGTTTAAAACTTGTAATCATTCGTCGAACAGTGGTATTGATATAGTACTCACACTTCATCGTAGAAACTGTCAGTTATGTTATTCACGAACTGTCCTTGAAGTGTCAGGAAAAATAAATGGCCAAGCTCAGCAAATGCATAAATTGCATACGTGTAGAACTGCGCGGAGGCTTTCATTTTCGACACCTGATCTGAGAAACTGTATATTTCAGAAGGTTGCGTTCATCCAACAAAATGAAGTACATGAAACTCACCCGAAACAATACGCAACAGAAAGATATGATCGTCATGCTGACAGCAAGGAACAGTATAGTTTCATAGAAGCTATCAATTTCTTTTACGTGCCTGGAGAATTTAAAGGTAATTTGGAAAGGAATTACACAGTAAAATATTTTTTTTAGAGTAAAAAAGAGTTTCCACATATAAATGTTGATTCTTTGCAAAAACCAATGATAATATGTATTTCTGTAATATAAAGAGTACAAAGAACTTGTTACACTCTAACCTTATTGCGCGATCGTGTGCCATAATAGAGTGGCAGATTTTCTTGTACGTTTCGTTCGACATCTCTGCAATGTTTTGCTTATCATGAATGTCTTTGATCGCTGACTTGAATCGATATCTACAAACATTTGCGATCATCTTAATTTACAGCACTTTATACCTAGTAAGCAGTATTAATAGCTCATGAGTTCAATTATAAATTTACTTAATTAAATCAGTCTATGTTCGATACCATTTATAACTGCATATAAAACTTCACAAAAATTTTAATTTCATACCCAATCCAATGCAGAATACATCTAAAATAAAATTCTATCGAACTTTTAGTACATTTGAATCTCTCCAAATTAAACAACCTCATTCGAACAATTTACTAAAACTCACCCAGTTTAATGAACAATTAAACTTACCCAGCTATCGCAAACAATCCGCAAGCGTGCTGCGCAGTGAATATATAAAAGGTGTCACAGGCAACAGATACGCACATTATTGCAATGATTGCAATATCTGCATGTATTAGTGGCAAATAATCATTGTCGTTCATTTTAGAGAAGTGATAGTATACCGGAAATATGCATAATCGTGGTCGAGTCTCATTTAATGGCATTACAATATCGGCAAAAAGTGGCAGAAGTGGTATTTGGATAAGTACTATTACACATATGATGGCAGCATCTAAGAACAGTATCGCCGAAATTATATTAGTACGAAATTAACAGTGTGTCGTGAGACGTGGATGATCATGGATCGTCATGGATGGTCATAGATTGTCAAAAGTGATCAATTAACTAATTGTTATTAGTATTAATTTAGTTCTACGGTTGCAGAGGAACGCTTTAATAAATTTAGACACTTGAAATAATTTTCGGTAAACGCGACACAGTTTAAATTTCCTTACTCTTATAAAATGTCGCCATGAAGATTGCCCTATTCATGTACGGCGTCATAACAGCAAGTTCCTCTTTCGTCTTATACGTTTCCAAGTCTGTAAGCATATCGTCCAAAAGTACCTTAAACTGCATCGAAATCGTTCAGTTCGTATAAATGAGGAGGAAGATGGAGATAACATATGTATCTTATCACTTTTGAGTTTTTTACGATGTATACGCCATGCTTTATTAGTATCATTATGAGGGTGCCAAGTGGATAAAGTTGCTTCGTCACGGTGTCCATATCGAAGAACCATATCACACGTGCGATCTATAATCGATATATGTTTGTAATAATCACGTGTAAAATACTAGGAGTAGTATACATATTATAGTAAAATGAATTCATGTGATTTTTAATTGTTAATGAATCTTTGACACTGAATCTTTAAACTTTCAAACCTTCAAGTTGTCAAATTGTCAAATTGACAAATTGACAAATTATTACATTGTCAAATTGTCACATTCTCAAATTGACAAATTATTACATTGTCAAATTGTCACATTGTCGAATTGTCACATTGTCGAATTGTCACATTGTCGAATTGTCACATTGTCGAATTGTCAAATTGTCGAATTGTCAAATTGACAAATTATTACATTGTCAAATTGTCACATTCTCAAATTGACAAATTATTACATTGTCAAATTGTCACATTCTCAAATTGTCACATTGTCGAATTGTCACATTGTCGAATTGTCACATTGTCGAATTGTCACATTGTCGAATTGTCACATTGTCGAATTGTCACATTGTCGAATTGTCAAATTGTCGAATTGTCAAATTGTCAAATTGTCGAATTGTCAAATTGACAAATTATTACATTGTCAAATTGTCACATTCTCAAATTGTCACATTGTCGAATTGTCACATTGTCGAATTGTCAAATTGTCGAATTGTCAAATTGACAAATTATTACATTGTCAAATTGTCACATTGTCGAATTGTCACATTGTCGAATTGTCACATTGTCGAATTGTCACATTGTCGAATTGTCACATTGTTGAATTGTCACATTGTCGAATTTTTACATTGTCAAATTGTCACATTGTCGAATTGTCACATTGTCAAATTGTCAAACCTTCAAATTATCAAATTGTCAAATTGTCAAGTTGTCACATTGTCACATTGTCAAATTATCAAATTGTCAAGTTGTCACATTGTCACATTGTCACATTGTCAAATTCTCAAACCTTCAAACCTTCAAATTATCAAATTGTCAAGTTGTCAAGTTGTCAAATTGTCAAAAATACTAGCTGCATTTAGTTTGCTAAAGCCAAATACCAACGATGTCTGAATAGAACATAAATCAAAATGAATATATGCCTACCTGTGCGCACAAATTTGATAGAACAAAGAAGTACAGAATAGTCCAAATAAAATACTGTTTGGATTTCTTCTGATCAGGCCAAATTCCAATGATATGTGAATACGTTTTTGTTATTTCCAAGGTGCGTTGTTGCAACACAACTGCATCCATGATTTCACAGTCACGAAATGAACGTCTGTATAGTGTACAACTACCTCAGAAATAGTAATCCGAACACCTATATTCCTTCTGAGTGTTACATTTTTTATACGCTGCTCAAATCGCTCGACGACATCGCATTTCGGAGAGATCAATGCTTGACTAATGGTAATGCAAGGTAAAAGCGAAAATAATTGGGCATTAATTTTCAAAACCCTCATCATCTCTGAAAGGTTTTCTACAATATTAACATTGGTGTACAAGTAGGCTTGTGAATCATGCACGTTAACATAGTGCTCGTAATTTAGCAACCTTTTTATTGTGTAATGGACCGTGTCAGGTTAATGGATCGATTAAAACGTGAGCCGGGGTATAAGAACAGAAAATTGCCATTTCCATCTTAGTGGTTGAAGAACGCAGTAGCAGCGCGTATGCGAACGCGGTCTATATTCTTCTTACGTGTACTATTTTTGTTATGTTGGATACTGCTTGAAGATGAATTTCGAGAGGGTTTAAAAATTAGAAAATGCGATTACTCGGAGATTTCGCAATTTAATGACATAATTGTAGTACATAATTACGACATAATTTGTTTTTTTTTTATAGGGATGTATATCTTCGTTGATAATAGTGCTACAGAGAAGAATGCATAACATGTCATATCGAACTACAATAAGGCTGTCGAAGAAATCATTATCGGTTGATAAAAATACAAGAAAAGAACTGGGAAACAAATAGGATCGATTAGTGTGCTACGAAAACAGTGATCAATTAACGGTAAGTGTTAAACTGTATTAAATTAAATTGTTATATTGTAACCTTGACATTGTGGCAAAGCATCCCTTCCTATTTAGAGCTGACTTAAAGAACTAAAATAATATACACATTAATAATGAGTATTATTATTTGTATTATTATTAGTGTGATACATTAATGTGATAGTCTTTTAAATAAGCTTAACATTAGATTAAAAAGCAATAGAATAGTAGAATAGATCTCAGGGATGTTTTAAAAAGGGTTGACTCTGGACAACACCTGTGTCGCCATCTTTCTACGAACGCTAAAACTCATTGAACAGAAAATTACTATGTTTCGTATAACATGTAGTATTTACATTCTATTAATACAACAGATGGAATTGATAATTACAAAAGTTTCATTTTATGCATTATGAAATGCAAATTATTTAGCGGTGAAATAGCGAGTGCCGGTATAGCAAAAATCTGCATTTCTCGTTGTATATAACACAGAAATCGCTTTTATTATCGGAGAGAGTCCCCTGGCGAGATTCTTCGAGGTTTCTCCGCTTGATGGAGCCTGTAGTGCTGTTTTCGTGCAGTGGTCATCCTAGCTTAATTTTGCAAATGAAATTTAAAAATTTAGAAACATAGACTTTTTCACATTTACAAAGAAATTTTCTCAGATTTTAAATATCTCAGATATTCGGAAATTGTCGGATTTACTAAAAATGCAAATTTATAGTTTTAGCCATTTTCAAATGACTTTTGTATGTTTTGATATTTTTAGAGTACTGCAATATGACGCAAAATAAAAACTTGTAAATTATCAAGTTTTTGGATATTTAGCAAAGATATTCAGGTAGGAATATTTCCAAGTTCCTACTATTTCAGAATTTCAAATCCACAAGTCTCTCAAGTGATCGATAGTTCAAATTCAGTTATGGTCATTATCATTCTTATTTGCCAAAATGTACCTAAAAGTGTCCACAATGTCATCTTCCTTTACTTTGCGTCTTACCTTTTACTTCGACCCCCAACTCTTAAGCGTTCCATCTAAAAATCCAAAAAGAAATAAAATTTGTCAAACTCAGGTATACAGAACTACCCTAAGTAGTATTCGAAAGTACTAATTGGATGTAGACGACAGGAGATAGGGCTTGGATTGGAAGAATAACTGCGAATGCTGTTGCATACAACAGATCGGGTTACACAAAGGCGGCTCTTTTTAATTGGATAACGTCATATCGACGTTTTCGCACGCGTATCCTAACTTTTTTTCCCATCGATTTGTCCGGTTCGCCAGCGGCCACCTATGCAACAGTCCCATAAAAAATCGAACGACTATGGGACGTGTCCTTTGTCGCGTTTCTTCCTCCGCGTGTCGATACGCAACCGTCGAACGTGCAAACTCGTTAGCGTCCCTCGAGTTCCTCGCGGTGTTGTTACCGCTGGAAAAATACAATATCCTTCATCGATAGGGTTTTCGGATACAACGGGACCATGTATCACAGAATACGATTGTATTTTTCAATTTTTACTCCGACGCGGTTACTGTTCATGACTATTCGTGACGTGTTACTACATTTTTCTGCAGCTGGGGAATTTTTATTTTTCACAGTTTCATGTACTTTGGAAATTTTTTCATTTTTGGTTCTTCAGATTTTGAAGGTGGTCAGATTTTTTAATTTTCATGTTTTTAGATTTTTTTCAAGTTACAAGACTTTCATTTTTAAGTTAAATTTTTAGGTCGTCAAATTTTTTAATTTTTGGCTCTTCAGATTTTGAAATCTGTAGGTTGTCAGATTTTTTCATTTTCAAGTTCTTAGAGTTTTAAATGGATGTAAGATTTTTTAATTTTCAAGTTAAATTTTTAGGTCACTACATTTTTTAATTTTTGGTCCTTCAGATTTTAAAATCTGTAGGTGGTCAGATTTTTTAATTTTCAAGTTTTTAGATCTTTACATTTGCAAGTTGTTAGATTTTTTAATTTTCAAGTTAAATTTTTAGGTCGTTAGGTGTTTCGTGTTCAATTTTTTCGTATCTTGCACCGTTTGGCCTGTGAATCTGTATATGCGAGTGTATCAGTCAGTGAGTGAGAGAGTGATTCACTGACCGACTGACTGAGTGACTGACTGACTGACTGACTGACTGATTGACTGACCGACTGACTAAGTGACTAAGTGACTGATTCACTGACCGAAGTCAGTTAGTCACTTAGTCATTTAGTTAGTCAGTCAGTCAGTCAATTAATTAGTATTTAACCTTGTACATCAGTCAGTCACTCACTCAGTCAGTCAGTCAGTCAATCAATCAGTCAGTCAGTCAGCCATTGAGTCAGTCAGTCAGTCAGCTATTGAGTCAGTCAGTCAGTCAGTCAGTCAGCCATTGAGTCAGTCAGTCAGTCAGCCATTGAGTCAATCAGTCAGTCAGTCAGCCATTGAGTCAGTCAGTCAGCCATTGAGTCAGTCAGTCAGTCAATCAGTCAGTCAATCAATCAGCCATTGAGTCAGTCAGTCAGTCAGTCAGTCAGTCAATCAATCAGTCAGTCAGTCAGCCATTGAGTCAATCAGTCAGTCAGTCAGCCATTGAATCAGTCAGTCAGTCAGTCAGTCAGTCAGTCAGTCAGTCAGTTAGTCAGTCAGTCAGTCAATCAGTCAATTAGTCAGTCAGTCAGTCAGTCAGTCAGCCATTGAGTCAGTCAGTCAGTGTGAAGAGGTTTTTACAATAACAATAATCTCCTACTAACAAAATACTCCCCAATAAAAATACAATTTCCAAAAGACTTTTATCAGAAATAAAAACAAAAGTGAAACATCCGTAAACACGATTTAAAATTCCCTTGTTTCATCTCGGGCGTCAACCCTTTTAATTATTCATAAACGATTAGCTATCTGAAGGGGCACGGTGGTAGAAGTTTTGGGATACGCCGAGTAATTTACTAATGTAGAATCATTCCCTTCACCTTTTATCTCCACTCGTCTTTACTTTCAACCCCCGAGCCATTTGCGAACAGTTTCTTTCTTGTTCGCGATCTTCGTCCGAATGTTATTTCTACCCCTTGTCTCGGACGCTACGTTATCTATCCACTTGAAGCGAGCTATTACGCGATTGTATCTTAAATAAAATATCACCGGCATCCCGTCGCCAACCACTCAAAATAATAATTGTCTTCCCTCCGGTGCCGACCATCTTCAACCCCTCGCGTCTCAACCCTCGTCAGCTTTCCCTGACATCTTCACACGTGGAATGGAATATTTGAACTCGAATGTAGAATACATCTTTTTAGAAACAAATATCGCTTATACTTTTCAGACTCGACTTTCATCCCTTAAGTGGTTAATTCACCTGATGATCGATTTTTATTTTGGATGATCGCTTTTTAACTGAGACTTCGGGTACGTATTTAAATTTCCTATCTTTTAAATATTTATGTTTGAAGTTTCCAAATTTTTGTACATTAAAATTTTCAAGTTTATTATGTCTGACGTGTTTCAACGACATCGATGTTAATGTTTGTTGATTTGTAACAATTATTAAATATGGTCCAAATTGTTACTTTCTTTACAGAAATTGCTTTTGTAATACAATTTTGTAACACAAATTATTTTGCAGATCAATTCTACCTCACATATGAGGAATCTTAATTTTTCCCTCCGAAACGGTACCCAAAAATCTAATTCCTTCTACTAATTATTTTTGTACGATAAAATCGCGCAAACATCATTAGTTCAGAAAAATTAACAACCGAAATGAAGCCGGCATAAAAGCCAGATATTTTCCATGCACAGAATATCATAAATCGTAATTGGAATTGATGAAAACGAACAAAAGGTTGTAACAGAAAGATTCTCTCGTCAGAGTTTCATTATTTCGTGTTTTTTTTTTTTCGCCGTGATACGTCGAACGGTAAACGAGGTATTATTACACCGAAACTACGCACGATATCAGTAATTAATAATTGCGCGACCTTTCATTTTTCCGAGAAGTATTCAGCCGGGCGGAGATTCAATTAAAATATATAAAGAGACCTCGGAATATCCAGGGAACAGGAAACTCGTTTCTGTTCTTCGGTTTCTTTTTTTTTTGGCCGCATCGAACCACCGCGACACAATATTGTACTTTTAATTATTTCGAACGCTGTGATCCTGTGAGCGTTATTAAGGCAATTGCAACAGGTACCGTGGGCGATTCTGAAACGAAGCCCGGCGAACCACCGCGAATATTGAGTGTAAAAGTTTCAGAAACCACGGATATTCGTTTTCCATTCAACCGTCCCCGGCGAAAGACTGAAACAAGATTTTCCCCTGCAACGATTATTGAATATGTATGCCGATTCGTTGGATCGTGTTCGTAACACCGATCATGCGGTTTTATTAAACCATCCGCTTTCCATCGTTTCCAGCTTCCTAATGTATTCGATCATCCAAATTTTACTTAATTTAACGCTGCACCTTATAGGACGCACAGAATTTAAAATTGAAAATAACTTTAAAAAATAGATGGACGTATCATAAAACATATATTAATGTGCACATTGATTTCTTATCTCGATAGAAAGCAACGTGGATTTCAAGAATAGCATCTTAATAAATTTTGCAAGCTATTATTCTTGAATCGAAGGATTTTTTGAGGACACACGAATTTTTGCATTTAGGGTTGAATAACGCTATACCCGTCGCCTTATAGGGTGCACAGAATTTAAAATTGAAAATAACTTAGAAAAATAGATGAACGAAGGACAAAACATATATTAACATACACATTGATTTCTTATCTCGATAGAAAGCAACGTGAATTTCAAGAATAGCATCTTTTAAAATTTTGCAAGTTAGTATTCTTGAATCTAAGAATTTTTTGAGGACATACCGATTTTTGAATTTACTGTTGAATGAAACCTATGAATTTACGAGACTAGGAATATAGGTACCTAAGAAGTTAGATTGTAGAATTTCGCACGTTTTAAAATCCGTGAAGTTCATACATTTTAAAGTCGAAAAATTCGAGAAGTTGAAAATAGTAAAAATTCCAAGGTAAGAAAATTTGAGAATTGAAGAATCGAAGTGCACGTGTAACGTAGTTACGCAAAGGAAGCCTACGTTGTCGAGTGTACGAACACAGCCACAAACTTATTTACGTAGGCTCCGCACCCCTGACACGAGGGAAACAGTTGTACACTGCATAGCTACCTACGCTAATTAGAGCCACTCCGGCGGAATAATTAGAAATTAGACCGAACGGACTCCCGGCGAAGTAGAGAACGCCGACGGAGACGCTCTTAATATATTCCTTTTATTTTTCCGGTGCACCCTCTCCCTTGTTTCACGGAATTGCACGCAACGAACGGCTGCCCGTTAAACTATACCGTAGAATGGGATAGAAATGGAGCAGAAGGCTCTGCGTCGAAGACGTCTGCAAGAGATTGGACAACGAGTCGGTTGTAATCTCGTTTGTTTCTCCTTTTAATGGATCGTTAATTAACGCCCTAAAGATGAACGACCCGTCCGTGCGCCTTCTATCGAACCTCTTACGTGAAACTTTTTGTGAAACGTGTGAAGCCTAAGACGATATTGTTTGGGTACGGTTTATTGTACGGTGATAAAGTCGGAGAGATAAGAAGGGTTTTTGAACTCGGTGGTCTGGGAGAGTTTATTTAACATGGCGGTCATAGGACAGTTCACTTGGGTCTATGGTTAAGTTAGGTTTGAGATGTGGTGAGAGAGATGGTCTAAAATTTTCAAATTCTTCTACTGAGAGTGGCAGTAATTTTGTAACCAATAAAACTACAAATATTGAAATTAAATTTAGAAATATAAGGATTTTGGAATTTTCGAGTCGAGACATTTGGAAATTGGTTTGCAAGTTTGAAAATTTGGAAATCTAATATTACATCCTACACCAGATATCCTTGGTTCCACATATTGTTGAGGTACCCAATTAATCTCCGAACAATAATCTCCATTATCAATCGTTGCTCTTGTTTTAGCCTGCCATTGTTACTTTCTCCGCGAACGCCAAAGGCAACCGAAGCTCATCAATTTGCTCATCATCGGAAACGGGGAATCACAACTAAACTAAAATGCGGCATCAGGGTTGCTGACGTCTATAATGTCATCGATGAGGTATCTGCAATATCGATACTACAGGTTAGGCTAATAAGTGAATGAAGTAGAATTTCATCGTTTGAATAATATAGTAACTAGAGATCTGGGAGTGTAGATTAATACCTAAATATAATACAAAGATATACATATAGGAATAGGGATCTAGTGACAACTACAAATATCTAGCTCGACATGGTCATGTGTGACATTTTGGAACATGTAGGAGTCTACGGAAATCTCGAGATGTAAATACCTAAAGATACTAGATACTAAAGATACCAAAGAAATATTTTGATATTTCTCCCTTGTCATATAGAAAAAAAGATGTAGAGGATAAAATGATGCGTTGTATTTCCACATGTCAGCGTCGATACGAGTTCATCGGTATTAAGACATCGATAATCTATCGCTAACGAGTGAGATTCGAAGGGTAGAAAAAAAGCAGAGGATTTTCCCGGTCTCATAAGGTTCGATCTTATTAAAATACGAAAGCGCGTCCTATTGGCGAATGCAGAATTACCGGACGAGCGAGCACTTGGGCCTGTCAGTATCAGGGCGATGAGGAAGAAGCAGAAACCATCAATAACTAGCTTGGGAGCCGGTGCTCGCTTAACTCCTAACGAAGGACGATTTCTAACGATCCCTCGGCAACGTCCAACTTCTGGACGTAATTAATTCCCCGGCTAACCCGGAATGCTATAATTAATTGCCGGTGGCTGATGAGGGGCAGAGAGAAGGGTGGCTGCAACAATATGTACCCGGTTCGATTAGAAGCACGGACCTCCGTGCAGTTATGCAATTAATTAAATTCAGTTTGTTATACGCGGACGATTGTTAATTACCGTCTAAAGTTCGAGAAACTGATGGTGGCTCCATCGAATTCGTGCCGGTCATGTCGAAAACGTGGCTTCTCGTTCTGTTGTCCCCCGCTCGTCGGCGTTCCACGAAAAACAAAGATGATTCTGTGCTCGCGAAACGATCAACTTCCTACGAGTTACCCCTTTTCGGGGAAATATCGAACGTTGATTCGTGCTACTGAAAATTATAATTAAGGTCGAACGAATAACTGATACGTTTCATTTATCATTGATTCGTTTCTTTCTAAGTGCACGATGTGGAGGATGTAGTGATTTATGTTTACTATGTATTTACGTTTGGGGATTGTACGATTTGGGGATGTCGGGATTTAGAACTATTTGGAATTTCAGAATTTTGGGTTTTGGGAATTTCAGAATTTATCTAGGGATCTAGGGATATCGGGATTGAGAGATATTGGGTTCTAGGGATATCGAGATCTAGGGATTTCGGGATCTAGGATTATCGGGATCTAGAGATATCGGGGTCTAGGGATTTCGGAACCTAGGAATTTTGGGATCTAGAGAATATCGCGATTTAGGGATATCGGCATCTAGAGGATATCGGGATCTAGGGATATTGGAATTTAGGGATATCAGGACTTAGGGATATCGGAATCTAGGGATGTCAGCATCCATGAATATCGGGATGTAGGGATATCGGGGTCTAGAGATATCGGGGTTTGGGGATATCGGAACCTAGGAATTTCGGGATCTAGAGATATCGGAATCTAGAGAATATCGCGATTTAGGGATATCGGCATCTAGAGGATATCGGGATCTAGGGATATTGGAATTTAGGGATATCAGGATTTAGGGATATCGGAATCTAGGGATGTCAACATCCATGAATATCGGGATGTAGGAATATCAGGGTCTAGAGATATCGGGGTTTGGGGATATCGGAACCTAGGAATTTCGGGATCTAGAGATATCGGAATCTAGAGAATATCGCGATTTAGGGATATCGGCATCTAGAGGATATCGGGATCTAGGGATATTGGAATTTAGGGATATCAGGATTTAGCGATATCGGAATCTAGGGATGTCAGCATCCATGGATATCGGGATCTAGGGATATCGGGGTCTAGCGATATCGGGGTCTAGAGATATCGGGGTCTAGAGATATTGGAATTTAGAGAATATCGCGATCTAGGGATATCGGCATCTAGAGGATATCGGGATCTGGGGATATTGGAATTTAGGGATATCGGGATCTAGAGATATCGGAATCTAGAGAATATCGCGATCTAGGGATTTCGGGATCTAAGTATATTGGAATATAGGAAAGTCGGTTCCTCCCTAGGAACCATCCTGTCCTTATATGATCTAGGTATATCGGGGTTGCAGAGTTTCGGAATGTAAGTATACCGACAGGACGTCAATTCATGGGGATATGATATAGGAATTTCGGGATTGAATGATATCGAGAACTAGGGTCATCGCTATCTAAGGAATATCAAAATATAGAGATGTCTAGAATTAAGGATATTAGTATTAAAGGATACCGATGGCTACATATATGATCTAGGAACTTTAAGATGCTAAAGTGTTGTGATCTAAAGATAGTAGTATACAGTATAGGTGCCTAGGGATATTATCGAAGAATACTGAAATTGAAGAGTATCAGGCTCTAGGGACTTCGAGGTCTAAAATCAGTATAAAAGGATCTCGGTGTCTCTAGATATGATCTAGGTATTGAAGAGTATTAGGATACCTAGATCTAGGTATATCGGTATCAATATTATCAGAATATAGGAATTTTAAAGAAAAGAGGAATATAGGAATGTAGAAGTATCTGTAAACAATAGAAAGAACAAGGTTATTATTAGAGATCGAGGATCGTTAGGAGAAGGTTCAGGCAAGGGTGACGGTTCTAACGAGCGTAACAGCGTCTCGTCGCGTTTCGCGAGGCAGCATCCTCTAACGACGTTGCCCGTCTATTTATAAACTTTTATTTAAAGTGGCATAAACTTATGGATATAATACGCGACACGCGAGTTAAGGGCCAGAGGGGCGGGCCGGGGGGGCAGACAGCAGTCACCGGTATCTGGCGTTCTCCACTCTCGAGGAGGCATTTAACGGACGCGCACGTGTTCGACCATATTGCATTTGTGTCGTTCGATAAATAGGTGGGTAAGCAACTCCAACAGAAACCCGTGTTAATTAACGTTGAGTTTCAGGACTGATTTACGTGGCGTCTAATTAGCGGGCCTGCCGACGACGTAGTAGGCATTTTGATTGGCCACTCCGCGAATAGAGCATGGACCGATTGGCCTTGCTTTCCTGTTCCGACAGTATCGATTGTTTTCGTTTCTTCTCCTGCCCCTACACGGATCCCGCTACTACCCCCTCCCCCCCCCTAACCCTCTGTATCCCTTCCCGACGTTCTGCTCTTTTTGCGCTCCTGCCGAACAACAAAGCGCGGCCTAGCTGCTTGCTGCAGCAGTTCTGCGTCCTCAAAGGGATTCCGTCGCAAGAAGAGTGTCGGCTCGAAAATAATGTATTACGGTCCTCTGCTCGACCATTAAACCCTCCACTTTTTACGCTATTATTAAACTTTTATTTCGGGGACGCCACCCTCTGCGACAATTGTTCTTCTTTTAAATTACGACTTCTCTAATCGGCTTGGTTAACCGGATTCACCTGAGTCATCTCTGCGTTATGGGATCAGGAAATATTTCTGATTTGGTCATGATGGTACTGGTACTTCGTTCATTGGTCTTCATGAGTATTAGTAGGGGCATTGATGGCGTAACTGGTACTCATTTTGGTATTCATATTTAATTTCATTGATACTGGTATTTCATTCTTCGGTATTGACACCGATTTTAGTGGTGTTAGTATCGATATTAATATTCAGATTTATATTGGACTGCTGGTTTTATTGATAATATTTAGTTTCATTGTTATTGGTACCTCGTTAATACCGATTTCACGAGTATTTGTATTGGAAGCGACACTGATACTAACGTTATTGGCACTGCTGTTAGTACATTGATATTACTGAATATTACTGGTTAGGTTAGGTTAGGTTGTACTGGTAAATTAGTACATTGATATTAGTCCATTGATATTGATTTAAATTATTTGTTATTGACAGTGCTTTTATCACTGTAGCTGGTAGTATTCATACTGGTATTGGTTCCATCAGACATTGATCTACTAATATTGATAATTGATAGTTTTCCTATATTGGTGAAACTTCATGTTGCTTTAAGTAGCTCAATACTGATACTATTTTTTTAAATTATTAAATTATCAAATATTAATACTGTTTCTATTCTGTTTATTGTTACTAACACTTTAATGCTCACACAACATGTGTGACTATTGATGAACAAATATGATTGCTTTAATAAATATCACACAAAGAAAAATATTAAATGTGTCTTAATTGTTGCTGTCTTCTGTATATGTTAATATACGTTGAATTATTTGGAGAATTTACACAAAGTTTTTTTTAACTAATTCTTCAAAAATATTACCTGAACATGTGACTCCATAGGCGGCCATTAAAGCGCTAACGTTACCGATGTTCACTTGGTTAATGTCACTGTCAGTAATTCTTTTATTAACTCAGGTTTAAATTCATCTTAATAATTTTAATTTGATAAAACAACATAAAATAGCTTTAAATATTTTGCACATGATTTAACGTTATTTACCTAAGTTTGTTTTATTTTATCGATGTTTCCTAATGGTAAGATAAATTCTTTTCTTTAAAAACATATCACGTCATGTTAGTAATTCATACAAAAAAAAAATGGTTTACAATAGATTTCGTTTGCAATGTTTACATAAATTCAATCAAGCTCCACGCGTTTATATGCACGTTGGACGCATTTGAATTGTGTTATCGGTAAACAAATAGTTGCGTTTATTGTAGACGCGAGGAACAGTTAGAGGTATGTCGATTTCCATTGTGTTTTATTAGAGGCATTTCAATATAATCGGATTACCAGCAAAAAAAATTGATTGCATACGTCCGCTTGGCAATTTCGCGTTCACAATTTTTTCAAAAATTCTGCGAAATTTCAAGTCACGAAGTTTCGCCGTTAATAGAAGCCGTACAAAATTGGACGCGAAATGTAAGTACCGTTTATTAATACACGGAATATATTGCATTCCTTTCCTTAACGAATCGTAATTGCTTTATTTAATTGTGTACGCAATGCAAACAGTAATTGAAAAGTTATTACTTGCTGCTGATATTCCTGTCGGCAAGGTTGGAATCCTTTATTAACAATTTTCAACGATTCGCTACAACGTATGTAACGTATTTACTGACTCTGCAAATTAAATCTTAATATTGGTTCAATAAAAATGCTGTATGTAATCTCGCTCGAAGAATAAATATTAACGGATACTCTGTCGGTAAATCAATCCTGCAACCTCAATCCTTTGCGGAACGCTGATCAATATTTTAGTGTAAAAAGAAAGGGTTGTGAATTAAAGATTTTTATGGTTTGTGGAATAAATGAGTTTTATACTATTTTGTGGAAATTTATTTTAGAAGTTTTAACTTGAGCAAGTTCTTCATTTTTTAATATTTTAGGAATTTTGGGAATTTTGAGAATTTTGGAAATTTTGGGAATTTTGGGAAGTTTAGGATTATTTAATACTGGAAGTTAGGGTTATCGAGATTTAATAATATCTACGTTATCAAATTTTTTATTTAGTAATTAAGAATTTTAGAAATTTTCACATTGGGAAATTTATCATTTTGGAAGTTGGAACTTTGGCAATTTACAATGTTCCATGGTATCAATTTTTATTATTTAACAATTCAGAATTTTAGAAATTTTCACATCGTGGAATTTAGAAGTCTTTTGGATATCAGTTTTGCAAATTTGCAGATTTCTGCGATATCAAATTAAAAAGTTTCATTTATAAATTTAGCAATCTCCAAATTTTCAAACTTACAAAAGATCCATTACACAATTTCCTTTTTCTTCGCTTTCAGTGCCATATAGCGAGACTCCAAATGAAAATTCCCACCATTTTTATCAAAAGCCCACATTCCACCTTCCATATACATATCATAAATGTTACCATCGACTGTCTGAAAATAAAATAGACAATCCACGAGTTGGCGCGTGAAGAGTCTAACCCTGGTGCTTGGAAGAACTATGGCAATTGGCCAGAATAGAAAAGTGGACACCTCATACATATTTTCGTCGGTACTATCAGCTAGTTTAGACTATAGTTATTCAATTCAAGTTATGATGGGTTAGGGAAGTTATAGAGGGTACTCGGGTCAAATTATGATAGCCTAGATTAGACTATAGGCATTCAATTCAAGTTATGATAGGTTAGGTTAGTTTAGGGGAAATTAAATTCAAGTTATGATAGGTTAGGAAGTTTATAGAGGGTACTCAGGTCAAGTAATGACAGGTTAGGTCAGTTTAGAGGAAATTAAGTTTAAGTTTTAATAGATGAGGGCAGACATAGAATGCACTCAAATCAAATTATAAGTTAGGTTAGGTTATAGGCATTCAATTCAAGTTATGATAAGCTAGGTTAGTTTAGGGGAAATTAAATTTAATTTATGATAGGTTAGGAAATTTATAGAGGGCACTCAGGTCAAGTAATGACAGGTTAGGTCAGTTTAGAGGAAATTAAGTTTAAGTTTTGATAGATGAGGACAAACATAGAAGGCATTCAAGTCAAATTATGATAAGTTAGATTAGGTTATAGGTATTCAATTGAAATTATGATAGGTTAGGTTAGTTTAGGGGAAATTAAATTTAAGTTTTGATAGGTTAGGAAGTTTATAGAGGGCATTCAGGTCAAGTAATGATAGATTAGGTCAGTTTAGGGGAAATTAAGTTTAAGTTTTGATAGATGAGAGCAGACATAGAATGCACTCAAATCAAATTGTAAGTTAGGTTAGGTTATAGGTATTCAATTGAAGTTATGATAGGTTAGGATGTTTATAGAAGGTACTCAGATCAAATTATGATAGGTTAAGTTAAATTTAACAGTACGAATTCAACAGTTATGATCATTATTATCCTTATTTACTAACATGTAACTGAAAATGTTCACGAGGAGCTTCTTTTATTTTGAACCTCAAGCGCCAACTCATGAGTTGACATCAGTACACAAGACTCTTCTTTCCTAAGATCCAAATCAATCAGCTAAACATATTGTATAACCAATCACTATTCCTCTGAAGAGAAGTAATCCTGACCCTGAAGCATCCTCTCTCACAGAAGCATAAAAAGTCGCCAGCCAGTCGTCTGAATTGGCAAAACAACTTTTGCCGGAAAGTTCTCTGGCTGTTTCCGAAAACGTGGCCAATAAGTTTCCAAAAGAAGTAGCACGGGGAAGTTTGGAAAAGCTTGCTCATTAATCTCGCCGCGCAGGGCCGCGATCTCGCGAGATTCAATTTCTTAAATTGGACAGTAACATTTCGCTTACCTCGAATCGATCCGTGTCTTTCTTGTTGTAGAACGCCGGAAGGAAGGAAGGAAGGAAACTTCGGGAGCGAGAAAGGAATATCTGTGGTATGTGGGACGTATACCATAATATGTGGACATAACTTCGGTGGACGATAAAGAAATGGTCATGTAAATGCTTCTCCTTCTATTTCATTCTGTCTTCGAGATGTCTCTGTACATAATATTTATTCCAAAGATTTTTAGTTATTTCGGTTATTTTTAAAAATTAAATCGAAGTCGGAAAAGTGAAATCGTAAAAATAAAACAAGGAGATATAGAATAAAATTTTGTAACTCCGTTTGAGGATATATTAAATTTGCTTTAATTTAATTGATGCATGTTATTAAATAAATTTAGTCATTAGGGCTACTAATATTATTGATATGATTATATGGTCTTCATAATATACGTTGGTACACATATGAGAACATACATGAATAACAATATATACTACAAGCAAGATAAACATATTTTTCTATAATAATTAATACTGATTTAAATATTGCTGATTTATACTTGTGCACAGAGAATAATTTTTAATAACTCAAATTCTGAATCACTCTAAAAATTCATTGTTCCCAATTCAAAATAAAAATGAATTCTATCGGATCCATTCATTCTAAGCACAAAAATCATCCAATATAAATTTTGCTTAAAACTTCTGATTATTCAAAACATTTTTATAAAATGTTTTAAAACATTTACAAAATGAATGATCACATTTAAGAAACAATCGCTGTGAAACAAAATTAAGAGACAAGGTCAGGAGAAACATTTAACTCGTAGTCCAGGAAGGAGGTTACGTTTACACATTACGGTACACTTTATTCGAGAAACGTGTAGGAAAAGCACAACATTCTAAAAACTTGTGATGTTTATTTAATTAATAAACGTGTTTTGTATGTGTGTCCGTGTATTTTGTATTTTACAAGAGGCCGCGAAACCATTCAGAGATGTCCGGCTTCCGGTTGAAGAAGTCGAGATAAATCAAATAACAAAATTAACTAAACGCGCGAAAAAGATCGTGCTGATCCAACCGCGTGTACGCTCAACTGAGGACGATCCTTTGGAAACTGTCCAACACCACTGGACGCGTATGAACATTTTTCTTCTTTCAGAAGGACGATGTCCTTCAGTCTCAAGGTACAATTCTCTTAACCCTTTCGAGGCTCGAAAAACACTTTGACTGAGATTGCTATCTTTGAACCCTGTATACTCGACAATTACACAGCGAGAAATGGCCGCTTTACAAATTATATTCGCGAGATGTGCGAGCAGTCAGAGTGTTAGTCAATGAAAATCTTTAAATTTATTAGAAAAAAATTAGCAAGAGGTTCAGAACATTTTTTCACCCTCTAGAAATTTAGGGGTTGGTGTAAATCTTATGTGACTTATGACTTATGGATTACAAATAAAAGTACTTGTTTAGAATTATTGAAAACGACGCGTCAGGTTGACAGATGAATTTAAATGTTTAACTATAACCTCACTTGCAATATTTATTACAAGCAACGATAACAAAAAAATCAGATAATAAAAATGATTATTTGGCAAAAAACTGTAGGACTTAAATTTGTGGAAGTAAATTTAAATTACAAATTTGAGAGAGTACCTATAACTGGTTAATACAGAATCTATACAAAAATTTTTTTAAATTGCTTTGAGCGATCTCTTAAACTTAAATTGATGAGTTGAATCTTTGAAAGGATTTTACAGAATAAACTAATTTTTTAGGGGGTGAAAAGGAATTTTGTTCAGTCGTTAGACTTCCATGATTACGGACGATTTTCATTTAACAAAGATGTAACGAAAGGGTTAATTCCGCACATTCAGGATCGTAAATTTCAGTAGCATCCACTGGTTCTGGTTCACGTAACCATCGCATTCGGGCCGTGCGAAGTCCCCAATTACATCGCCGCTTTAATAGTAAATACATAACCATTTATATCACACAAACTTTTAACAATATACAAAATGTACCCTATGTACAAGATTAAATTACACGATCCAACACGCAGCGCGTCGCGGCGACCCTCTTCGATCGAGCTTCATCTTCCGTTGGTAATCTCGGTTCCGCTACGCGAACACGCGCCAGGATCGAAGGGTCTTTCGTTCAGCGGCGAAAGATAGAACGAATCGGACCGAAGAGAAATCGACGCGGAAATATAGCGAGATTTCGTTAGGACGATCTCTCTTCGTCCGGACATCGTCGTCGATTCACGATCAACTTCGCGTCATTTCTCGGCGTCGAAAATCGCCGTCACTCTCTCTCTCTCACACTCTCACTCTCTCTTTCTCTCTTGTTTCCGCTTGGAATACCTCGTAAGCGCGCGGCGGCGTTCTGACAGATAAAACTTTCGCTAAGAACGAGACGGATAAACGAGTAACAATCAGTTGCACGGCGCGGAGATGATGGTTCGCTGCATGGGATCGAATTTAGAAACAAAATTATATATTTATTTATTAGAACAGATCATTATAGTGGCTGTTTAGTAAGTAACTTAAAGTGAGAGTGTTTGATACATCTTTTATAAAAGTTTAGTTATTATACCGTTTATTTAGGAATCACTATAATGAATGGTCTAATCCAGATGTCTAATATGGATCTGTTCAATGAGTCAGAAATAAAGAATTTAATTATTGTATAGTTTATTTAGGAATCATAATAATGAATGGTTTAATCAAGTCAAATATATGAAACTGTTCAATGAGGCAGATATTAAGAATTTAAATATTATACAGTTTATTCAAGAATCATTATAATGAATAGTTTAATCAAGTTAAATATATGGATCTGTTCAATGAGTCAGAAATAAAGAATTTAATTATTGTATAGTTTATTTAGGAATCATAATAATGAATGGTTTAATCAAGATAAATATACGAAACTGTTCAATGAGGCAGATATTAAGAATTTAAATATTATACAGTTTATTCAAGAATCATTAGAATGAATAGTTTAATCAAGTTAAATATATGGATCTGTTCAATGAGTCAGAAATAAAGAATTTAATTATTGTATAGTTTATTTAGGAATCATTATAATGAATGGTTTAATCAAGTCAAATATGTGGAACTGTTTGATGAGGCAGAAATTAAGAATTTAACTATTACACAGTTTATTAGAAAATCATAATGATAAATAGTCTAATTACTTCAGATAAGTGTAACTGTCCGATGAGTTAGATATTATGAATTTAACTATTACATGAATTATACGGAAATCATAACAATAAATATTTTTATTAATTCTGATAAGTGCACTCATTCAATAAATGGTTAAATAAGAAGCTTCAGTTACATTGTTTACTTAAATCCATAATGATGAATATTATAATTGACTCTGATCAGTGCAACCATTCTACAACCCCAAAATTAGAATTGAACTCATAGTCAGTTCATTAAAAAATTATAATGATGAATATTATAATTGAGTCCAATAAGTGTGGTCATTCTATAAACCCCAAAATCAGAATTTAACTTATACTTGGTTCAAGAAAAAATCGTAATAATAAATATTAAAATTGTCTCTCACAAATGTGACCAGTCTGCAATACCCAAAGTCATAATTTAACTCATACACAGTTCGTGAAAAAATTGTAATAATAAATATTACAATTGCCTCCAAAAAATGTGACCAATCTACAACCCCCAAATCCAAAATTTAACTCATACACAGTTCGTAAAAAAATTGTAATAATAAATATTACAATTGAGTCCAAAAAATTTGACCAATCTACAACCCCCAAATCCATAACTTAACCCATACACACTTCATCAAAAAATTGTAATAATAAATATAAAAATTGTCTCCCACAAATGTGACCAATCAGCAACCCCCAATATAATTGAACTCACTCCTCCAAAAAATTCGACAAAAAGCGTAATAATAAATATTACGATTGTAACTAATAATCGAATAAATTTAAAAATAATCCAATATAATTAACCAGAGAGACCTAAAGAAAAGTATCGATACCACGAAGCGAACCAAAAGAGTCATCCCCGCATGATTTACACCGAAAACATGTGTCTTTAGTTTCGCATTGAGCTTCGAACGTGCCGGAGTCCGTGTCGTTTCCTCTCTTCGTGATCGTCTTGTTCTCCGGGTGAAACGTGTCCAACGGAAACGGAAAGGAAGCGATTTCGATACAAGCTAGAAACGAGAAACACGAGGAGACGCATCAATTTCGAACGACACCGGACTCGAGCGTCGACAGTAGATACACATCGTAACGTGTTCACAATTATTACATTCACGTAAATGTTTATTGCGGATGTCGAAACCCTGCCACTTAGAAAAAATCTATTGTTACACGCTTCATCCACGGCTGAAGCTTCACCGGCGTGTCCTGGACACATCGGTGCGCTCGCGTTCTCGTCGCACGACAGTTTCCCTCGGTTTCGCTTGGAATTTTGAAACCTTTATTGCGTTGCAAAAATAAACGAGTCCTTTTGTGTTGCGTGGTTCACGAGAAATTTTTTTTTCAGATATTATTGTTTAGTTGATATTGAAAGAGGAAATAGTGGACTCAGGAAAATGGAGGACGCTTGGGAAAATGGCGGCGTAGGGAATTGTTGGATGTTCTCGGTTCAGTTTTGTAGATTTTTAAAGATTCACGTGAAGGAGTTTAGGAATTTGGATATTTGGAAGATTTGGGGGTTTAGGGATTTGGAAATTTAGGATAAAAATTTGAGAATTAGGAAATGTGAGGAATTTGGAAATTTAGAAGTTCAGAAATTTATAGATTTATGTGGGGAAGTTTGGGACTTCAGTAAATTTGGGAATTTAGAAAATTTGAACACTTACAAGTTTGAACTTTTGAAGATTTAAAAATTTGAAATCTACAAATCTGAGAGATATACCTATTTTGAAATTTAGAGATTCATGAATTTAACGACTTAGAAATTTTAGAATACGAAAATTTAACAAGTTTGAGGAATTAGAGATTCAGAAAGTGATTCAAAGAACAATCAATGTACCCCAATTGTGTTACCAAAATTATGCGACACATCCTTTCTCCACGCATGTCTTCGACGGCATTCCATAAAAAATTTCGTCGATAATTAACATCGTAAATGCAGTCGAATTTCTAACGTGGATATTGCCGGAAATGGAGGACCGAAGCGTTAACAAGGAGGATTCGAATGATAATTTCGCTGGTTCAACGATTTCACAGGCGGTGTGACCTTTTTTCGTTCGTAGAGAAAGGAGAGCTCGATTAACGATCGCGGGAACAAGAAACGGTTAATGAGTTTACGGAACCCTCCGAGACGAGAGAAGGGGACGGTGATTTTGAAAGAAAAATAATTTTCTAAGGGCCGGGGAAGCTGACGCGGGCCATCGTTTCAATCGCCGAATTATCCGTCCGGGTCGACCAAATTTTCTTCGTCGCATACGTGACACGTTTTCGACCGTCACAGACTCAACGTTTCGTCAATTCTTGCAATTTTTCTCGACCAATGTAAATTCTCGAGATTCCATCGATTCGTTGCACTTTCGTGGAACCAGCTTGGTGATCAAATTTCCTGAGGTTCGTCAAATTGTAACGATAGGATTGTGACACTGCAAGTGACGTTTATGAGAGAATTTTTACGATGTGAACATTTTTTAACATTTTTCGTTTTCTTTGTAGTAGTTTTCGTAAGGCGTTTGGAAAAATTCGAAAAAGTGAACTTTGGAAAAATTTAATTAGTATAATTGTTGTTATTGATGATGTATGTATTATTTATTAATAACAACTTATGCCAATCTGATTTCTATTAATGTTAATCAAATCGACATAATGCAAACTAGATTTGATTAAAATTTTAATTCAACCAGAATTCTGTGATTATTGATTTAACTATATGCAATTTGAAACGGTTAGATTAATTCAATCTAAATGCACTTTTCATCACAGAATTTTAATGAAATTCGTCGATGTTTTAGAATTCCAATAGCTTTGAGTGCAGATATTTTAGTATAAAAATCTAGCAAAATAAGCAATAACATCAATTAGATTAACAATTAATTACAGATTATTACGAATTAATAGTAATGCAATTTCAGCCTGATTTAAATTGACATAATTCAAATTCAAATTAATTCGCATTGAATTGCATCATAATTTAAACCGAACAATTCGATACTAATTAACTTAATTAGAACCAATTAGAAGTGATTTAGATTCACGTTATTCGATCTAAATTCATTCTAAAGATGATCTCAAAAATTGCATTATTAATAATTAATAATAAAACGTCTTATTTCAATTTGATTCAAGATGCTTCAATCTGATGTACATAATTTAAATTAAATTTTATTCGTGCCTCGTTTCATCGTAATTTTAATTGAACGTAATTAAGTTTGCTGACTTAATGTGGTGAAATTTCAGACGGTGATTAACAAAATTTTTTTTCCAAATCAGTAGAATTTGTCAATATTTCAGAATTCTTCAAATATTGACATATCAGTGCAATCAGTAAATACTAACACGTTGACCGCGTTCGTGTTCATACACTCTGTAATACAGACCATTAAGAAGACTTAAATCTTGCAATTTTTAATCTGTTTTAAGAGCTCTCGAATGTTTCGCTTATTTTCCTACAAATAATTAATCGAACTGAATTTGCAGCCCTTGTCATGTAAGTCGGTCAATGTATTACCTTTGAAATATTCAGAACTTGAATTAAAATTACGTACAAAATATCAACGTACATTACGTACAAAGAATCGTTGAAAATTCACCAAAGATTAAAAAAAAAATTCTTCAAAAAGATACTAACTTTATAGAATGAGCAACGATAAAGGACGATCAGCCGATCTGCAAGAACCGCAGTGACCGAAGGAAACAGCGCGTCGAGGAACGCGAACGTAAAAGCAAAATGGCCGTGGTCGATCGTAAGACGCGTTCGACCAAAGCCCGGATGAGCATCAAAGAATCGGACGAAGCCGAAGAAAACTGCCGTTACGCCGCTGGCAGCGACTTGCCCGCGGCCCGCGCCGTGTGCCCTCCGGACACGACTCGATATCATCTTCGATTCTCCGTGATTGAGCAAAGATTATTGATTAAGGATTACCGTCGAGTCGCGCGCGTCCGAAAGAACGATCGACGCGACGCGAGACGTCTGTTCAAGTTCGTGTCTCGATCGAGGAGGCTGAAGAGGTCAGCGATCGACGAGGGCGCACGCACCACATCCTCACGCGTACATATACGTCGTAGAAACACGCGTCCGAATGGAGTCCTTGCTAACGACGGCACTGGTAGCGTGATGTAGCTGTCACAGGTAACGAAACTCGTTCACCGTATCCACCCGGATGATCCTCCGTTTCCTTCACGCTTGTTCGCGAACCCGATAGTCCTTTCGGGGAAAACACGACAGAGTCGGTGGAAACGAAAGACGGCCAGGGTCGAGCGGGTTCGACCCTAGAACTCGAGCGGAAGTTCAATCGCAGGTGTCCTGTGACCAAGGTGACCAATCCTGATAGGTGGACGCCTGCAGGTGAGTTTGCTGTACCGCCAGTCCCGGATGTACGAGGCTCATCGGGTGATGATGGTGATGGTGGTGGTGGTGATGGTGGTACTGCTGATGACCCGGCGGAGGCGGCGAATAGGGATCCCCTCCTACGGCGACGTCCACCACGTCGACCTGAGACGGTACGACGGCAGGCGTCGGCTGTGGAGAGGCTTGTACCTTCTTCGGGCGACCGACCGGGTTGCCACCTCATTCGCGACTTCTTCGAGGCCGACCCACCTTACCTTTTCTCACCGGTGCACCTCCGTTTCCGGCCGCCGCCGCCGCGGCTGCGGCCGCGACCGACGACGACTTCACGATTTTGTGCCAATCCGTCTCGCACACCGGTGACCCCGAATGCAGGTAGTACCTAATTCGACATAAAACCACTACGTTAATTTCATATACTTTTCACAGCTCGCTCGACGGAATTTCCGACTCTTATTGCGTTACTTATTTGCTTATTCTGATCATACAGGTCCTGATACGAACACCTAAATTTACACGTATATACTTAAATCTCCACATGTATACCCAGATCACTATATTCATCTCTAAACTATATGTGCATCCAAAATCTTATATGAATACTTAAATCTCCACATGTATACCCAGATCACTATATTTATCTCTAAACTATATGTGTACCAAAATTCTTATATGAATACCTACATATTCACATGTATACCCAAATCACTATATTCATCTCTAAACTATATGTGCATCCAAAAGCTTATATGAATACTTACATATTCACATGTATACCCAGATCACTATATTTATCTCTAAACTATATGTGTACCAAAATTCTTATATGAATACCTACATATTCACATGTATACCTAGATCACTATATTTATCTCTAAATGATATGTGTACCAAAATTCTTATATGAATACCCACATATTCACATGTATACCTAAATTTCTATATGCATATCTAGATCACTAGTGTATTTACCCCTAGACCTTTACAATCATACCCAAATCCTTATATAAATATTTACATTTCTACATGTGTACCAAAACCTCCACATGTGCTGCTAAACATGTACTAAATTCCTATATTTCTATGTCTTTCATTTCCCTGTATCTCTCATATTCCTATGATCCTACTACAATCTGTAGAAATGTACGTTTTTGGTTCCATCGAATGAGAGTATCGATAACCAGTTGTCAGCATCGAAAAAGAAACACAAAATTGCAAGAATCAGATTTCACACGCGTCTATCGAAGTGTTAATAAATATTTGAAATCCATTACGCGCGGGCTTTTTATAGTCCGTGAACTGAATTATCACGTTGTATGTGTCAGTATATGCACACACACGACCGTTAATCCGTTTACGAGAACAAAAACTTTGTAGTCGTGGGACCTCGTTCCCGTAATCAACAACGCGGACAAATATCCGCGGAAATCGATGCTCATAAACAAGATTGCTTCATTACAGACCGGAATAATTGTGTCCCTCCTCCTTTATTACAAAATCCCCGATTGCAATCCCCGCCAATTAAACGACAACCCAGCGCCGACACGCCTCTTTTCCAAACCTTTAATTGCCGCGTTTCCTCTTCGACTCGCGTGTATCTCTTTTGTGTCCCCTTTAGGATCACCCGAATCCCCTTGTTTCTCTGAATGATTCAATCGATTTCCCGCTTACCTCGGCTATCGATCTCGTTTCACTCGCGAACCGTTTTACTTGTTACGGATGCAAATTTCCATTACGTGCAAATTGATGTACCAAATATAACACGACCTATAAACAGCTGTACTGTTTCGGGTATTCTTAGATTTTCAGATAGCTTTGAATCATTTCATTTCATGGATATTTGATTTGGAAGTGTGTCTGTGGTAATGTAATATTCTGGAATGTATAGATGTGATCAATTGGATCTATTGACTAGGTTCTCAAATCTTTTGATCCTGAGGTTTGTACATCTTCAAACTTCTGAACCCTAAGTTTCCTTGGGCCTCAAGCTTCTCAACTCTATGGTGATAAACCCTAGATTTCTGAACCTTGTATCTTTAAATATTTATATTCCTAATTTTTGTGTCAGGAAATTCTCATATTCTCAAATTTTTGTATTTCCAAATTCCTAGATTCGTATATTCTTGGATCCACAGATGCCTGAATTATTATATCTTCAAATCTCTATATTCCCAAATTTCTGGTTTCCTGAATTCCTATATACTCGAATACCTATATTTTCATGTGTCTATGTTCCCAAATCTATACGTTTTGAAATTCCTACATCCTCAACTCCTTATGTTACCAAATCGCTACGTACACAAATCCATACGTCCCCAAATCGCTACGTGCACAAATCCATACGTCCCCAAATTCCAACGTCACCAAATTCCTACGCCCTCAAATTCTAGTATTCCCAAATCCCTACGTTCCTAAATTCCAACGTCCCCAAATCGCTACGTGCACAAATTCATTCGTCCCCAAATTCCAACGTCACCAAATTCCTACGCCCTCAAATTCTAGTATTCCCAAATCCCTACGTTCCTAAATTCCAACGTCCCCAAATCGCTACGTCCCCAAATCCCTACGTCACCAAATTCCTACGCTCTCAAATCCTAGTATCCCAAATCCCTACGTCTCCAAATCCCTACGCCCCTAAATTTCAACGTCCCCAAATCCCTACGTTTCCAAATTCCTACGTTTCCTAATCCCTACGTCTCCAAATCCCTACGTCTTCAAATCCCTACGTCCCTAAATCCCTAAGTCCCCAAATCCCTACGTCCCCAAATCCTTACAACCCCAAATCCCTACACCTCCAAATCCCTACATCCCCATATCCCTACGTCCCCAAATCCCTACGTCCCTAAATTCCAACGTCCCCAAATCCCTACGTCTCTAAATTTCAACGTCCTCAAATCCCTACGTCCCTAAATTCCAACGTCCCCAAATCCCTACGTCTCTAAATTCCAACGTCCCCAAATCCCTACGTTTCCAAATTCCTACGTTTCCTAATCCCTACGTCTCCAAATCCCTACGTCTTCAAATCCCTACGTCCCTAAATCCCTAAGTCCCCAAATCCCTACGTCCCTAAATCCTTACAACCCCAAATCCTTACATCCCCAAATCCCTACATCCCTATATCCCATCATCCCCAAATCTCTACGTCCCTAAATCCCCATATCCCAAATTTCTACACCCTCAAATTCCTACAAATAAAAAATAAAATAATTTAAGCTTGCATCCTAATTTTTTCATACTTGTATACTTGGATCGAGTCTGGAATATCAATTTCTCCGTCGAGCGTGCTTGTGTCTTCCTCTTCGTAATTTTTGCTTATACCAAGTAGATCATTTTAGAGTTAACCGTGTTAGTATATTGGCGAATCTTACCTATCCCCGGAAACCAGCTGGCTCCCGCACTTGCTGCACGCGAAGCATTTCTGGTGGAACACCAATCCGGTCGTCTTCAGCACCAGCTCGCTGGGAGGTATCGTGTTGCCGCAACCCGCGCAAGCACCGCTCCCGAAAATCCTGCAACAATCGCAAATTCCGTTAATTAATTAATCCTGTCGATTACGTGGAAGGAACGGTATCCCTGCTCGATTACAGTTTATTTCGAACGAGATATAGACGATCGTTATTATATAACACTTATTACTGTAGGGTAGTGTAGGGTTGCAAGAATAAAGTCGCTAATAAATAAACAAATCATTTGCGATAAAGATATGTGAGAGTGAATCGTTCTATATGTGACCTCACTTCACATATCGGTTTGAGTTTATAGTTTGGGTACGATGGCTCAGATAGAAGCTCAGATTAACAATATCATATAAAATCAATTCTTCTTTCCGTTATGAGATGATGATAATTAAAAGAGATGAGAGTCGGTGATAATACATCGAGCTGATAAGACAGGGATTTCTGGAATCTAAGCATTTTAGTACACAAAGATTGAGAGATATCAATTTGTGGATCTCAAAATAATGTGAAAATTCTGAGAATAAAATTACAATAATTGTATAGTATAGATACAAATGAAAAACTATGATTTTGTGAAGTAATCAAACGATACGATTACACGGAAGGAGTGGTTTAGAGCGAAACAGAATGTGAATAATTACAGAATTCCTCTTTGTTCACAGAAATGAATATTTCTACGTTCGTTAATGTTTCATTGAATCGTACGGGTAGATGGGTGCACTAACGAGTCCAGAATTTATATCGAGTACGTATTATCAATTCAATGATGTTCACTGGAAATTGATATTTCACGAAAACATAAGTATCGGATGTATATTACATGCATTATAGGATCATCAACAAAGCAATTATCGTTCGATTGGTGCAACGGGTTACAACTCGTTGCGATTTATTCGATCAGGTAATTAAAAATATCTACGAACATCGACAGTTTGAAACGTTGCAGAATCTTTTTAATGCGTTCTCGGTCGTTGGTTAATTACGACGGGGCCAGTTTGGGCATGCCATAACATCAAATGCTAATTAAATTTATCCAATATCGGGTTTAAGGAGTTGCGAAGGTATAAACTTCTCAATTTTTAAATATTTAAACTTTCCACTTTTTGAATATAGAATTTTAGTTTTTGAATTTTCTAGGTTTCTGAGTTTCAATTTTTTTCAATTATTCAATTTTAAATTTGGGTTCTCAATTTTTAAATTTTCTAACTTAGTTAGTTTCAATTTTCAGTTTTTCCAATTTGTAATTTTTTGAAGAAGAAAATTCGGATTTGCAACTATTGAAATTTCCCACAATTTGGGAATTGAAAATTCCCAAATCCTCAAACCCCCAATTCCAAATTTCCTAAATTCCCATGCCCCCAATTCCACATTTCCCCAATTCCAAATTTCCCAAATCCCCAAATCCCCAATTCCAAAATTCCCCAATTCCCATGCCCCCAATTCCACATTTCCCCAATTCCAAATTTCCCAAATCCCCAACACCCCAATTCCAAATTTCCCCAATTCCCATGCCCCCAATTCCAAATTTCCCAAATCCCCAAATCCCCAATTCCAAAATTCCCCAATTCCCATGCCCCCAATTCCACATTTCCCCAATTCCAAATTTCCCAAATCCCCAACACCCCAATTCCAAATTTCCCCAATTCCACATTTCCCCAATTCCAAATTTCCCAAATCCCCAAATCCCCAATTCCAAAATTCCCCAATTCCCATGCCCCCAATTCCAAATTTCCCAAATCCCCAACATCCCAATTCCAAATTTCCCCAATTCCCATGCCCTCAATTCCACATTTCCCCAATTCCAAGTTTCCCAAATTCCCAACCCCCCAATTCCACATTTTCCAAATTCCCAGTTCCCCAAACATTAAAAATCCCCAACTCCTAAATCCTAAATTCCTAAATCCCCAACTCCTATGTCCCCAACTTCTATGTCCCCAACTCCTAACTGCCCAACTCCCATCTCCCCAAATTCTCAAATCCCCAAATTATCCGAGTACATCCCTCCACAAGCTCCAAAGAGTATCACCACAAATGCCACTAGCCACCGCTCAGAAGACTACACCTCGTTACAATTCGAACGATAGACACGTTCGCAATTAAATTTCGCGCCGTTCGTCTCGTCTTCCTAAATGAGGTTAGGCCAAACCGTGGCATATCGGGTGTAGAATCCCACATTCAACCGGCACCGTTTCTTTTTTTCCTCCCTTATTACGTCGACGTTCCAGCTGCTTTAAACGAGGCCAAAACAGACCTGAAGAGCGACAGAGACGAAACGACTCGATTATAATAACGGCGTCGCACATATAATTGTCGCGACACGTTTTCGTTCGACGTCTCTCTCTCTCGTCCCCTAAGCTTCTAGTCTCCGCGGTAAAAAAGAGCCGAGGGAATAAAAGGACGGGGGGAAAGCAAAGCACAGAGAGGGGAGAACACGTAGAAATTTGCGGCGTCGCGAATTTTGCGGCTTACACCGAGATTGTCGCGCGCGCGTTGCGCTTTTGATCCCCTCGGAACAAGCACGCCTCCTTTCAGACTAAACGTCGTTAGTGCGACGCGCGAGTTACACCGATCGTCTGGTTAATAAACGTTGCCCTTCCCCTTTACTCGCCTCTTGTTATTCCCGTTCGCAATTAATACACGGCGATATAATTGATCGTAACTCGTTCGCGCTGCTGAAAGGACCAAGATTGCCAGCGAACGTGACAGTGACGGCGGCTTAACGCGTTCGAGACCACCCAATTAATTGGCGATTTTCACACTCTGTTATTTATGGTGCAAACTGTGTTCGAGATTTTGATGTTCGGTGTGCTTATACCTACATGAAATCACCGTTTTACTAGTTTATTTGAGTAACCTCATTGTGACGTTTAAGACCTGGTCACTAAAATTGTTTTTTACAAACCTACCTAACGTAACCTAATCTCATTGTGACGTTTAAGACCTGGTCACTAAAATTGTTTCCTACAAACCTACATAACCTAACCTAATCTCATTGTGACGTTTAAGACTTGGTCACTAAAATTGTTTTTTACAAACCTACCTAACGTAACCTAACCTCATTGTGACGTTTAAGACCTGGTCACTAAAATTGTTTCCTACAAACCTACATAACCTAACCTAATCTCATTGTGACGTTTAAGACTTGGTCACTAAAATTGTTTTTTACAAACCTACCTAACGTAACCTAACCTCATTGTGACGTTTAAGAGCTGGTCATTAAAATTGTTTTTTACCAACCCACCTAATTTAACCTAACCTCATTGTGACGTTTAAGACTTGGTCACTAAAATTGTCTTTTACAAACGTACCTAACTTAACCTAACTTCATTGTGACGTTTAAGACTCGGTCACTAAAATTGTTTTTTACAAGCCTACCTAACGTAACCTAACCTCATTGTGACGTTTAAGACTTGATCACTAAAATTGTTTTTTACGAACCTACCTAACTTAACCTAACTTCATTGTGACGTTTAAGACTTGGTCACTAAAATTGCTTTTTACAAGCTTACCTAACCTAACCTAACTTCATTGTGACGTTTAAGACTTGGTCACTAAAATTGTTTTTTACAAACCTACCTAACTTAATCTAACTTCATTGTGACGTTTAAGACTTGGTCACTAAAATTGTTTTTTACAAACCTACCTAACCTAACCTAACTTCATTGTGACGTTTAAGACTTGGTCACTAAAATTGTTTTTTACAAACCTACCTAACTTAACCTAACTTCATTGTGACGTTTAAGACTTGGTCACTAAAATTGTTTTTTACAAACGTACCTAACCTAACCTAATCTCATTGTGACGTTTAAGAGCTGGTCACTAAAATTGTTTTTTACCAACCCACCTAATGTAACCTAACCTCATTGTGACGTTTACGACCTGGTCTGAAGAGAATTCGAGAATTTGAAAATGTTCTAGGGAATTCAAGGATCGTTCAAGGATCTAGGGAAGTCGATTGAGATCTTGAGAATTTTGTTATTCAAAAATGTCGGATTTACAAAATTTCATAATACGAAAAGATTAGTATAAATGGAATTTTCATGTTCAACTTGAAACCAAGCAAATTTGAATATTTCAGGATCTGGATATTAATAATCTTGAAATCTTATTTCTTACAAAACCCAACTTCAAATCATTTGCCTTCACGCAGTTGCTAATCTGATTACGCAGAGATCAAAACTCTTAGGCATCCATACAATTACAATTATAAAGATAACAAAAATAAGCGAAAAGAACTCTGCAACGCTGAGTATCAATTTAAACATCTAAAAGGATCAGCGTTCCAGCTTTAATCAAGAGGAACATTCCCGTACAAGAAATCACGAAGTTGCATCGATTCGAAATAAGTGCAGCATCGTATTTAAATTTCCGCGATAGCGTTGCAACTATTTAATAATCGTTCGCGAAAGAAAGCCGCGGTTGTAAAGCGCGGAATTTTAACGAGGGTAGCCGTTCGCGAGGAGGAAATGTCACGGGCGTTCGTGTCGCCCCCATTTAAAGATTATAGGAACGTATAAAGCTTTGGTTGCACAGCGGAACATTTTATAAAGCCGATTATTCGGTATCTCGAGATAGCGGCTTTATTCCCCTCGATTCTTCGTTTTGCACGGCGTACAGTCTTTCTGGAATCCGAGGCGCTACCCGGGATGTTTCGGTCGTTTGCCTTCAAACAGCTACAATGTACAGCTTCGCTGCATTACAATGTAACAACGACAAAGCTGGACAAAATGATCGTTCGCGACGGATGAAGCTTCTCCCCTTTCGTTAATCCCCGTTTTTCGATGGACTTGGATTCCGTTCTCCTCGCGTTTTTGGCGGAAAGCAAAGTCCGCTGTAACGAAAGGTATTGTCTGAAGAAGCGATCTGAAACGCGGAGGGAATTTACGGAGATTGAGAATTTAGGGAATGTAATTTCATGATTATTTCGTAGAGACATTGAAATTTACTATTCTAGATTTCCATTATCACATCCCTTCTGGTTCTTTGATTTCTTACATCTCTATTTTCTGACCTTTTTATTTTTATATTTTTTCATGTTTCTTTTCAAATTTCAATATTCTCTAATTCATATGTTTCTTAAGTTTGTATATTTTTTAATACTGTATGTTAACTTATACTAATGCTCTGAATATGATTTTCCAAGTTTCTCAATTCACTAAATCTCTAATTTCTTAGTTTCCTAAATTGACAAGTATCCAGATCTTCCCTTAAAATCGCCCAATTTTCTATACCATTAATTTCCAAATCTCCAAATTTCCTATAAAATAAATTTTGAAATTCCCAAATTTCCAGTGTCCTAAATTTCCAAATCCCCAAAATTCCCTAGATAATAAATTTCCAAATTCCTAAGTTCCCTAGATAGCAAATTTCCAAATCCCCAAATTTCCAGTGCCTTAAATTTACAGAACCCAAATTCCCTAGATAGTGAACTTCCGAACTCCAAATTCCCCAGATAATAAATTTCCAAACTCCCAAATTCCCTAGATACTGAACATCCAAACCCCAAAATTCCCTAAATAAGAAATTTCCAAACCCCAAAATTCCCTAAATAATAAATTTCCAAATTCCTAAATTCCCTAAATAGTAAATTTCCAAATCCCCAAATTTCCAATGTGCTAAATTTTCAAATCTCGAATTTCCTAGGCACTAAACTTCCAAATCTGCATAAACCCTATACCCTAAAATACCAAATATCCAGATCTCCAAATTCACGAAATAATGAAATATCAAAGCTGCACGTAACAAAAGCAAATCCTACAATTCAGTGCCTCGTTCGCCAACATCTACTTTTATCCAGTTACGAGTCTTACCCTCGGTGCTAATGCATTCGATAAGCGATTCTGTGGCATCGGATTAAAAATCAAAGTTGCAAGTTTATTCGATTCCTCGGTTCGATCGTGGAATTCCCGATGCAACCTCTAGTTACCAAACTATCTCGACGATATCCAGGATACACGTTTCCGGATTAGCGACAGAGACTGGCCACAAGTTCGAAGACATCTTTTTCGCTCTCTCTCTCTCTCTCGATCTTCCCCGTGTCACGATATCCACGCAGATTAGTTAAAATGTATTCGCTACGGTCAAATTAATATCCATCCATTAGCATTATGCGAGGCCCTATCTCGGGCCAATTTCCTGGAATGTTCGCGTCAGGTGTTCGATTACGGCAGACGATCTTAACATTTTAGCCTTTCCCTTGACATTGCGGATCTCCAGCGTGGACGCATCAATACCGCGGGCCTTGTATCTTCGTTAATGGCGGCTAATGTTTGCTGAATGTTACCAGCTCGTACACCGGTGCCTCGTAAACTCCGCTGTTTATATCGCAATTAGCCGTGTAACGATACGTGGCCACGTCGAATCGGCCGCGACGCCTGCTTTCTTCGATCCCCCGGGAATTTCGACTCCCCGGATCGCTTTCCGTCAATCGATTAACGCAATTTGTAATTAATTCGTTCCGTTTTCTTTTGCGTTTCGCTCATCTCGGTTCATTATCGAGAAATCGGAGTCGCCACGATAATTACCGTGTTCCGATACCGGCGACACAAAGTGGATTAAACAAACTTACCGGGCGCCGAACAAGTTTCTCTTTCTGCATTTTTATCGAGTAATCTGTTAATAAATCGTTCTCGTTAGAAATCGTCCCGTTAAACGTTCCATGATTTACAACGAAACGCAAACAATTTTAATTCGCGGCGTGCAAATTATTATATTATCGCGATATAACGAGCGTTTAACTTATAAAGGCTCGAGCACCCTGTTGGACATCTTTTTTTAATATCACAATATTACATAGACCGGGTTGGCCGCGCGTTAACGAATAGAATTGCAAGTGACCCCGAGCACACGCATTCCAAACGAGAAGATAGATTCCGGAGATAGAGTAAGCGTAAGTTGTGAATATTGTTGAAACAAACTTTTTCCCAACTACCGGCATAAAATGTTTGCCGAGAAAATTTTCTCCGGAATGTGAAAGGCCTCCCACATTTACATTCCATGGTTCCGTGTGTACGTCACCGGTGCACACACCGTTCCACCTTCACGCACCGACATTGCCCGTGACGAAAGGAATCGACCGAACCGCACGTGTGTGTGTACGTGTGTGCGCGTGCAATTGAAATCACTATGGTTTGCTCGATTTTCGATTCGTTCGGATCGCGGCGCAATGATCCTCGTCGTTGCTTCGTTGCTCTCATTAGATCCGCTTGCTGCTCGGCCGATCGAGCGTTCTCGTAAAACCGTTTCCCTCGATGAAAGCCTGATTATGCTTCGTTTTTGATTTAACAAACGATACAAGACTACTTTCTCGTTTACAATTTCAACATCTTGTATTTACGAGTGAAACTGGCAACGAATATTTGGGTATTAGATATCGGTGCTCATTAGTTACACGTTAGATATTGGCGCATTTGATACTTAAGCGTTAGATATCGGGTGTGCTCGTTATGCACAGGTTAGATATCGGCGCGTTCAGTAGTGAAGCGTTGGATATTTGCACGTTCAATACCTGAGCGTTGGATATTGGCGCGTTGGATACTCAAGTGTCAGATATCGACGCGTTCGATACATACGCGTTAGATATCGGTGTGTTCGTTAGGCACAAGTTAGATATCGGCGCGTTCAGTACTTAAGCGTTGTATATCCGCACGTTCAATACCTGAGCGTTGGATATTGACGCGTTGGATACTCAAGTGTCAGATATCGACGTGTTCGATACTTAAGCGTTAGATATCGGTGTGTTCGTTAGGCACAAGTTAGATATCGGCGCGTTCAGTAGTGAAGCGTTGGATATTTGCACGTTCAATACCTGAGCGTTGGATATTGGCGCGTTGGATACTCAAGTGTCAGATATCGACGCGTTCAATACTTAAGCGTTAGATATCGGTGTGTTCGTCAGGCACAAGTTAGATATCGGCGCGTTCAGTACTTAAGCGTTGTATATCGGCACGTTCAATACCTGAGCGTTGAATACTCAAGTGTCAGATATCGACGCGTTCGATACTTAAGCGTTAGATATCGACACGTTCAGTACTTGAGCGTTGGATACTGGCACGTTCAATACTTGAGCGTTAAATATCGACGCGTTATATAACGAAACGTTAGATATCGACCTAGTGAATATTTACGCGTTGCAAATCATAAACATACCCACATGACCATATACATAAAGTATAATTATACAATGCATCATATGCACAACACACCTACACATCATGAACATAACATATCAGTCCCTCATACACGACATACCTATAACAAGTTGTGCACACTACACAACTCAATAAAACTGAAATAATTCTTCTTGTCCCTCAATAAAATACTGTTCCCAACAAGTGGCCTTGAAAACCCGCATAAATAAGAAGAATAAAGAACCTGAACTATCAGTGCACTTGCTAATTGGAACAAGATTTTAATATCGGGTTAGCAGTTCATTAGTCACACCTCGTAGAATTTATGTACGTCGAAGTAACCGCTGAAAACGCAAGGTGCATTCCATCTCGATTCAACGAAACGACGTCAAGTATTTTCCATCTGTCGTTCACGGAACACACGTGGTTCTCTGAGTCCAAGATCTCGCGCTCGTTCGAGCGTAACGACACGAACATAGATACCGCACCTGTATGCACGTGCAGCGTTGCATACCGCGATACTTTATCGGATACTCTTATATAGGGCACAGCTATAAGTCGATTCAGAAACTGTCGTCATAGAGAGAACGCACAGGATCAATTTGTGGCTTGGAGCGGCGGTGGTACCTGTTGATTCTCCCGCCAAAATTCCGTCGCGTCGCTTCATACGAATCATTGTCGGATAGAATTATTTTCTACTTTTCATCATTTCTACTGTTCTACTGTTTTTATTATATGTACATTGTAAAATATAATAAAGAGAATGCTAAAGATAATAGGTCTTCTTATAGGTTCATAAGCACATTCATTTACATTGCAGTGAAATTTCAAATTTAAAATATTTGAAAATCTGGAAATTTAAAAGTTAAAAAATTAATTTCCTCGAATCCCTCAAATCTCCAAATTTCCCAAATTCCTCAAATTCCCTAAATCCACCAAAATTTTTCGAATCCCTCAAATTCCCCAATTTCTCCAAATTCCCCCAAACCCCAAATTCCCTAAACTCCCCAAATCCCCCAAATACCCAAAATTCCTCGAATCCCCAAAATTCCCTGAATTCCCTAAAATTCCTCGAATCTCCCAAATTCCTCAAATCTCCCAAATTCCCCGAATCCCCCAAATTCTCCAAATTCCCCCAATTCCCCGAATCCCCAAAATTCCTCGAATCCCCCAAATTCCCTGAATCCCCCAAATTCCCTAAATCCCCTAAATTCCCCAAATTCCCTATCTCCAAAAATTCTGAAGTCAAAAAAAAACGAAAACAGTGACGATTTGAAAGCAGCCTACGCCTTTCCCGCTTCAAAATCCGACCAAATCATTTTCCATCAGTCTCAATCGCTGCTTTTTTTCATCTCCGATCGCGCTGATTATCGAATTGAATTTTCATTAGTCACGGTCCGCGATCCTAACGGGCGCGTTCTTCCGCTCCAAATAAAAAGCTGTTTGATTCGCGAAGGATTTCACGCGAGTTCGCTTCCGCGAGGACGCACGACGAAAAGCAACAGAAGCAAAGATCGCGCGGAAAAAAAAAATCTCGTGACGAACAAGGTAACTAACAGCGCTGTTTAAAAGCGAACGGTGAAACGAGCAGGAACAAACGAAAGAAGAAGCAGGGGCACGGAGAGAAGCGTAGGAGAAAATCGTGTGCAGTTTCTGACAGCCATCGGAAACGACGTGCGCACACACGGCTGTATAACATCGATACGAGATCGTCGAACGGGTCCGAAAAGGTTGCCACGACGTGGCTCGGATTGGATTCGAGGTTTCTCGTTATTAATTTAATTACCGCTTGACAGTTCCATAATTAAATTGCTAATTTATCTGTCCAGGATCAGGCTGATCGCGAACGAACCGGGCAGCTCGATGATTGCTCGCGGAATGACGTTTCAATTCTTCCTCCAATTTTCATCCCTCTTTTCTCTTCCGTTTTTTTAATCTCGCTCTCTCGCTTCCTCTCTCTACGCCTCTTTATTCCACGTCTTTTTTCTCCCTTCTGGCGAATCATACTCGTTCCCTTTTTCTCGTTGTTTCTCTTTCGAACGTTGCCTAGCTCTTACCGTTATAAATACGCCATTCGTTTTAATAATGGAGAAACGGCGAGCAACGATTTTTGTTACCGAACAGGCATGATGCGGGGAAAGTCTGCTTAAACTTTCTCGGCTCGATAACGATGTTTCGATGATTTATACCGTGCTAGAACGTACCGAGTGTTCGTTTTCTGTGTCTTGGTAAAAAAAAAGTTTGCTTTTCTTCTGCACTCAACGATCTCTCGTACTTGATTCCTCTCTTGAGCATCAACTTTTCTTGAGTAAGTGGACGTTGCCACGAGTCATGCTTAGAATCGTGTTTCATGGAAATATTTCTATGCTCTTAATTACTTTGTGTGCTTGACCAAAAATCGTTTTGTTAGGAAAACTGTGCACTCACGTTTACGATATGTTTTTCAATGTTGAGATTTTTAAATAAAAGTTAATTATATAATTTGAGTTGTACATCAAAGGCTTTTATAACGATACGAGGAAGAAATATGTATAAGGCACGGTATATCGCGTTGTATGTTCATAGGCTTAACAATGATATGTTATATGACGCGCTGTATTTTGACACGTTGGGTCTTAAGTAAGAATGACACGTGTTATTCTTACAAGTATTATATTTTGGTGCATTACAACTTTAACTGCTGTAAATCGATATGTTAGAATTTAGTGCGCTGAGAATTGAAGCGTTGTAATTCAGTGCTGTACAAAGTAATGCGTTATATTTCGGTGCGCCGTATATTCACGCGTTGTGACTCGACGCGTTATAATCCGATGCGCTGTGGTTAGAACGCGTTGAAATTGGATGAGCTGTTAATCCACGCGTTGTGATTCGGTTGCGCTGTCAATTCATGCGTTGTAACTCGGTTGCGTTGTCAATCGACGCGGTGTAACTCGGTTGCGTTGTCGACCGATGCGTTGTAACTCGGTTGCGCTGTCGATCAATGCGTTGTGACTCGGTTGCGCTATCAATCGACTCGTTCTAACTCGGTTGCGCTATCAATCGACTCGTTCTAACTCGGTTGCGCTGTCAATCGACTCGTTCTAACTCGGTTGCGCTGTCAATCGACTCGTTCTAACTCGGTTGCGCTGTCAATCGACTCGTTCTAACTCGGTTGCGCTGTCAATCGACTCGTTCTAACTCGGTTGCGCTGTCAATCGACTCGTTCTAACTCGGTTGCGCTGTCAATCGACTCGTTCTAACTCGGTTGCGCTGATAATCGACGCATTTTAACTCGTGTTAATGCGTGTAACTGTTCGTCCGCTCATTACTACACTCGCGCTCCTTCCAATATTCAATTGGCACCATAAGAATCGCGAATCCAGTTCAAGTGGATCAACCGATCGTATCACCATGAACTTATTATCCGCCGAGCTATCGTGTCGCTCGGTCTTCGATTCGACGAATACTCAGCGCGAACAGTTCCCTCCTCTAACGGGTCCAGTAATTTCCGGGCACCGTTATAACGCCACGCAAGAATCGTCGATCGGTACGACGAAATGCAATTAATTATATCGGCAGGCGGTAAACGGCGTAGAAGAGGTTGGAGGGGGAACGGAACGCGACTTATTAATTGAAAGACCTCCCTGCCCGCGTTTCGAGCCTTTCTCTCCGTTAACCTTTCTCGTTACGTTTCCAGCCACGTCCGAACGGCTTTGTAACAAGCTGCCGGTCGCTTCGATTCACTTGATTAATTGACAAATAACACGACCGGGGAAAGATAAAGTTGCTGTGGATACTTTTCGTGAAAGGTATAGCCGCTTGTAAACGTTCCACGCTGTTAATGTAATTTACCGATGTACCCCTCTCATTAGCCACAATATGAAGCCTTAAATGTTACACGGTTTCTCTCCGTGGAAAGAAATTACAAATCCTACTTCTGATGGATATTATGTTGTCTTCGTACCAAACTTTCTTTAAATTGTTTGACATTTTTGAGTACTTTTTTGTCAAGAGGAATTTTAAGTACGATGCTGAGAGAGCTTCAATAACGTTGAAGAGACACTTGCAACGATGATGAAGCAATTCACAATGTTGGTAGGCGGTTCACATATGTGAATGAATATTATCTTCAATTATTATTCATTTTATATGGAGATTAAGGAATAGCAATTTACTGGCTAAGAATATGTATGTGTATATGTGTATTGTACATGTATGTGCTTACGTGCATGCATATGAGTATGAATATGTATGTATGTACTATGTAATATGTATAATATATATGTATACGTATATGATCATGTATGTACACGTACACGTATATGAATACATATATGCATATACATGTACACATGAGTGTGTATACATATATGCATATGCATATGCATGTGCACATGAGTGAGTACAAATGCATATGCATATGCATGGACACATGAGTGTGTATGTATGCATATGCATATACATATGAATGTGAACATGAATATGAACATGAATATGAACATGAATATGAACACGAATATGAAAACTGTGTGTAAATGTAATGTGTATGTATATGAATATGAATGTATACATAGGTGCATATATCTGCATGCATATATGTATGCATACAAGTTTGTTGCGTAGATGTGTATCCTGTCTGAGGATACAGTCGCTGCGAACATGGAAGACGCACAAAGAGGTTCTCGCTGGCACAACGCCTTTTCATCTGGCCCGTACCTTCGCTCGGCATTTGTCCGTGTCTAACGTGTTAATCACTGCCGTCTGATTAGATTATTAATTGTCTTGCGTGGCAGATGGGGCCTCGGCATGCCCGTAATTACGGCTATTACGGATCGTACAATCGCTCCGATTTAGGGATCGGAGGGGAGCGTGGAATGGATTACAGCTCGAAAAGATTGGAACACAACTTTTCCAATCTACCACTATAATTTTTATTACTTTTTAATGAACGAGGGATTCGATGTTCCATTTTTGAATATTTTCGACTTCAAGTTTCTATATTTTTTAGGTTCTAAATTTCTATAGTTCATTTTTTGTAAATATTCAAATTCCTACATTTTTAAATTCTAGATTTCCAAATTTGAAAATTTCTACGTTTATAGATTTCTATTTTTTTAAATTTCTACGTTTATGAATGTCTACGTATCTAAATTCTAGCTCCTCAAAATGTCTGCATTGCACAAATACATAATTTCTTTGACTCTTTTAAATTTCTTCATTCTTACACTTCTATATTTTCGTTCAGAGACGTTCAATTCCATAATTGATATTTGTATCAACAAATTAATTGTTCATTAAGGTAATAGTTTTTAATGTACGACTCTAAGGGTATGTAGTGATACATGCGCAGCCATACAAAGATGTCTACCGACGCGAGCCGAGAGCGTCCGAAGTCAGACGATTTACCACTACCTAGCCTTCCCTCGAATCTTAAGGGCTTTTTCGCCTAAATGCCTTATGTTCCGTCCGTATAACTCCATGGTCGATGAATTGTATGTAAATCGGTCGTATTAATTAGCGGCTGCCAGGACAAACCGTTCCGCTCGGCATTCTCGTTAACCGCGGTAAGATTGACACCGCGGATATAATTAAGACGCGAGGAGCGTGGAGTGAGGGGTCTAACAGAAGGACACGAAACGAATTGCGTGCGAGACTGGAAGGTGGAACAGAAAGGGCGGTGGTGAAGTAACTCCCAACCGTTTCACGTTATTATTAGTGAAATCAACTAATTAGAAATAGCGCGGATTGCTCGTTAAAGATCGACCCGCCGGCTGTAATCACCAATTACTTCCTTAAGCAAGCTGCGCGCTGAACTTCGCTCATTAAAATTATTAAACGTTCGCTCGTGTAGAGTCCGTGTTTAACCTTGATACACGCGGTCGAGCCTGAAGGGACGACTGAATTTCTATCTCTTCCCTCTCTATGCTTATTTTCCATTAATCAATCTGTCCGTCTGTTCGTTAACGGATCTCTGTCACGTCTTTCGCGAGAGTATATGCGTTCGTAATTAGGAGACAACTTAAATGACCTTGATATATGTCTACACATTCTGAGATATTTTTCTTTGTGTGCTATTCACATATGTGGAAGCGTTTGGAAAGACATTTCGAAGATTTTTTTTGGAAGTCGAAGTCAACTCACATTTTATGTGAAGTACACATATGTTGGGGTCAAAGGTATTTAGTAGGGGTATGTTAGAGGCGCACATAGTAACACATGTGATCTTTTTGCCTTAAATGATCTTCATATATGTCATATACATTCTGAACTATTTTTCTTTATGTACAGAGTGTTCACGTATATGAAAGCGTTTGGAGTGAAAGCTTTAAGTGTACAATAGACAGTGAAAGACACTTCGAAAATTTTTTTTTGGAAATTGAAGTAATCTCACATTCTATGCAAAGTACACATATGTTCAGGTCAAAAGTATTCAGCAGAGGTACATTAAAGGTGCGCATAGGAATATATGTGATGTTTTTATTATTTCAAAGAGAACATCGAGGTGAATTATACTTGTAATTCTTGTTCTAAACAGTTGAATATTAATTTTTTTTATTGTAACAAAAATTGCAATCACAAACGACATGCTATGTTTTCGACAATTTTATTAATTATAGTTTGACAGTATATATTTGTGAAAATTTTATTAATCGCATTTTGAAGATACATATGTGATAATTTAAAATTTGCGGTTCTCACATCGTAAGCACATTTGCAGCACCATGAAGGGTTAATTAATGAGAGGCATCTTTCAGCATCCTACATTTCAACTAAGAGTTAATAAGTGAAAAAGGACATACACTAATTATGTACTAACATACTGTAACTAATTATACGAAAAATCAACAATGAATGAATGTCCCGTTATAGTGTCAGAGCATTAAATCATCTTCGAGAAAGAACCTCTGTGTACCAAGAACGTATCCACGGGAAGCGGACATTCCAAAGGTTAATTAGAGGACGAAAGAAATAGGAAAAAGCATAATAACGGGAACCACGGGGGAAAAAGAGAGAGGAGGATTTTATAAGAGATCAGTATTCGTTTGAACGGTATAATTTATTCTATTCGTTCTAACCGATCGAGGCGGTCTCTAATTAGTAATTAAGAGGAAATCGAAAATGGAGCGATTCGGTCAACCGGCCGAGTATCTTCGCTCATTAAGCCGCAAAGGACGTCAACGACTAGCTTGATAAGGCAGGAGTAATTAAAAGTTGCTACGTCGATTAGTTTACCAGATGTGCTCTTGTGTACGTCATGCCGATGTAACCACCCACTTTGATTAGAATTCTTGTTAAACGGAAAATCGATATTTACCCTTTTGATACGGGAAATTGTTAATAACTGATAATCGTTCACTTTTGGGGTTATTTGTGCTTGGGGCAATTTTGTGGTGGTATATTGAGCTGTAAAAATTATGGGAATTTTCGGGTATGATGTGCAATGGGGGTTGTTGAGGGAAATAATTTTTCTCAAATTTCTAAATTTTCAAATTCCAATTTTCCAAATTTCAAATTTTCAAATTCCAAATTTCCAAATTCTAGATTTCCCGAATTCCCAAATTTCCAAATTCCAGATTTCCCGAACTCCCAAATTTTCAAATTCCTGATTTCCCGAATTCCCAAATTTCCAAATTCGAGATTTTCCGAATTCCCAAATTTCCAAATTCCAAATTTCTAAATTCCAGATTTCCCGAATTCCCAAATTTCCAAATTCCAGATTTCCCGAATTCCCAAATTTCCAAATTCCAGATTTCCCGAATTCCCAAATTTCCAAATTCCAGATTTCCCGAATTCCCAAATTTCCAAATTCCAGATTTCCCGAATTCCCAAATTTCCAAATTACTATATCCCCAAATTTCCATATTTGCAATTCCAAAATTTCCAACTCTCAAAATCCTAAATTCCTACACCCCCAACTTCTAAATTTCCAAATTTCCAAATATCCACCCCCACTTCTGAAATTTCTAAAACCCCAAAATTCCATACCTTCAATCCCCACATCCCCATATCCCTCAACCCCAAAATTTCTAAATTCCCATTTTGCTACCTCCAATTTCAAACCTATCAACAGTTAATCAATAACGAAGCCATTAACAATTATTTCAATCTTGACCCTGTTAAAAACATCCCCTAACGACTTCTACAAACCCGAAGACATACTCGAAACATAATTCGCCAGTTTAAAAACGATAATGGTTATTATGCAAATAAGTTAGTAAAATATGTTTCGAACGTAACGCGATCCGTGGTCTTATCCATATTGTATCCACGCGTATGTTACTATTACGGGCAATTTGAGCTTCCTATTATTACTGGCACGTTCTCCGTGTAATAATATGGCATTAAATCAAATTGCGATCCGGGACACCGGTACGTTTTGCGTAAAAAGTCCCTTTTCTAATTGAAATTTGATTGCATCTGTAGAACGAGAGAGCCGGAGACAGAGGGAGAAAGAGAGAGAGAGAAGTGGGGCGGTATTCAATTAAGTGCCTTTGCAACGAGCCACCCATCTCCGCGTGAAATTCCTCCATTGTGTTATTAAACGGCCTTACGATTAAGGAACACTTTTCCACGATTATTCTTTTGTCCTCTATCTGGCACGTTTGTTGAGCCACCGTTTGAATTTGGTTAATTAACACCGCGCGAAATTGTGCAATCGAATCTTGCGAAACACGATTTCACGGTTTCGATTGTTGCAAATTAATTGTTCATTCGATCTCTTTGTGCTAGCGGTACTTAGTTAAGATTGATATATTCGATCGGGTATTTCATTCTGTATCTCATGTGTAGAATATGTGTAGACAACATATATAGACAGTATGTATATACAATATGTGTAGACAATATGTGTAGACAACATATGTAGATAATATTATGTAGACAATATATGTAGACAATATGTGTAGATAATATGTGTAGACAATATGTGTAGACAATATGTGTAGACAATATTATGTAGACAACATATGTAGACAATATGTGTAGACAATATGTGTAGACAACATATGTAGACAATATTATGTAGACAACATATGTAAACAATATGTATAGACAATATGTGTAGACAATATGTGTAGACAACATATGTAGATAATATTATGTAGACAACATATGTAGACAATATGTGTAGACAATATGTGTAAACAATATATGTAGACAACATATGTAGACAATATGTGTAAACAATATATGTAGACAACATATGTAGACAATATGTGTAGACAACATATGTAGACAATATTATGTAGACAACATATGTAGACAATATTATGTAGACAACATATGTAGACAATATGTGTAGACAATATGTGTAGACAATATGTGTAAGCAACATGTGTAGACAATATATGTAGACAATATGTGTAAACAATATATGTAGACAACATATGTAGACAATATGTGTAGACAAAATATGTAGACAATATGTGTAAACAATATATGTAGACAACATATGTAGACAACATATGTAGACAATATATGTATGTAGACTAATATGTGTAAGCTTTATGTGAAGACATATTAGTTATATAACACACTGTGACACGTGCAACGCGTCAATTACACAGCACACCGATTATAAATTAACAGAGGATCTTATCACGAACACATATTTACATATTTCATCTCGCACAAAGATTCCTAAAATGAGTGTGTCAAAGATTGCGTGTAAATACGCGATTAAAAATAATAAATGAGACATAAATACGTGATTTTTATTCCAGTTAATAGACCGCGAATGATTATGCACTTCCATCGTAGCCGAACTAGCAAAAAATGCATACGCCGGCTATATAGCATATTCGGTGACCGGAGCGAATGAACATTTCGTGTTCCCCTATCGGCGAATAAATCGCACGGATCAAGTAGATTGAATAGCGAATTATTGCATTCCACAGTGGGGAAAATGAGTATCGCTTTCAATGACGGAGAGGGTTTCAACGCAAAAGTGAATTCGACTGGGGGTTAGAATTCGAATTAGTTTCCGACTACGTCAAATATTTTATTCGCTATTTCATTTAATATAATGTCAGAAGTATTAATATAAAATACTTCTTGATATTCATATAACACTAAATCAAGTTATGTATAAATACGGACGGGGGTGATTATTAAGGAAAAAATAGTAAGTTTGAATAAAGTCATAGAATTCTACATTTGGAAACAACATATTGGGGTTTAAAACACATGGGGTTAAAAGCCACATATGAAATGACTTTCTCGACGAGTATACTCATTGAAGGCAATCTTTCTATTATAAAATTTACGAGGTAAAGAGAAATAGGGGGTTACATATTTATTTAAAGGAGAATTAACAATTTATTATTGAAACGAATATCTAAGCCTTCAGTGACGAACAGTGAAACCTCAGATCTGATGATGCCAGTATTCAGGTAATAGACAGTGTTTCTCATCGTTAACTTCCGTTTCGCTAATAACAACCAGCCTAGTGTTGATGCTTCCACGAAGCTTAGAATCGAAGGGTTCTAACCCCGTAACAAGCGTATCTCGAAAGTGGAGGGCCTAGGAATAAATTGGACAAGTCCCTGAAAGGTGTAGTGGTAAACGCGGTCCGTGAACTCGGATTTTTAATCGCGCGAAGCACTAACGAATCTATTTAGTAGGGTGCAGCATCCCACCCTGTATCGCCAGCGTTCGTAGCCGGCCAAAGCCAACCCCTCCGCCGTCGCTCGATACAGGGATCTTGGATAAACGGACAAACGAACCAAATAATTACGCTAATTAAAGCCGCCCAATTTGCGCTTTAGACAATTAAAGTGGCGAGGGTAAGGTGGGTAACTCATTAACAGGGCCGGCGTGTATGCAGACGAGTGTGCAAGCCGGGAATGCGTGTGTGAATGCGTTCATTTCGACGCGCCCGCGCGTTTCCATGTTTCCCTCTTATTCCCTCTTGTTAGCGGCAGACCTACGGGATGATCATCTGCCCGAGAAAAGGGGAACAGACGAACGGACGAGAAAAGGGAGAGAGAAGCCGAGGAACGAGGAAAAGATGGCGGGGCCAAGTTGCTTCGCGTGTTGCGATATACGAGAACCGGGACGCCTTTTCAATGTGAACTTACTATATCGAGGGGAGAGAAAGTTATGCGGGTTATGCGTAATTGCCTGTATTATTTATGCATATTTATATTAACATTGTAATATTCACTGTTGGTGTATTATGTATACGATTTTAATGCGATATTTATGCCACGGAGCATTTTAATAAAATGTGCGCTTTATTATCGAGATAATAAATAAAATTGGTTAAAAGTACAGGTTAGGGAAAAATGATGAATAGTTAGATGAGTGGCGAGGTTAACTCACACGTAGAGTTAGATTACACTTGTATGTAAGTATCATGTGCAACATCATATGTGGGTATCATTTGTGAATATCATATGTGAATGTCATATGCAACATCATGTGTAAGTATCACGTATAACATCACATATAAATATCATATATAATATATCATATGCAACATCATATGTAAGTATCATGTACAGCATCATATGTACATATCATATGTAATATCATAGGTGAATATCATATGTAAATATCATATGTGAATGTTATACATAACATCATGTGTAGGTATCACGTATAACATCACATATAAATATCATATGTAATATATCATATGCAACATCATATGTAAGTATCATGTACAGCATCATATGTACATATCATATGTAATATCATATGTGAATATTATATATAACATCATGTGTAAGTATCACGTATAACATCACATATAAATATCATATGTAATATATCATATGCAATATCATATGTAAGTATCATGTACAGCATCATATGTACATATCATATGTAATATCATATGTGAATATCATATGTAAATATCATATGTGAATGTTATACATAACATCATGTGTGAGTATCACGTACAACATCATATGTAATATCATATGTAAATATCATATACACCATCATGCGTAAGTATCATGTACAACATCATATGTAAATATCATATGTAATATCTTATGTGAACATCACAAATAACATCATGTGTAAGTATCACGTGCAACGTCATATGTAATATCATGCATAAATATCATACACAATATCATGTATAAATATCATACACAATATCATGTATAAATATCATATACAATCTCGTACATAAATTTCATGAACAGTCTCGTACATGATATACGTGTTGTAGTAATCACGTGTGTATACATATCATCGACCACGATGTTCGGGTGTAATAAAATAGATCAGAGCGAAGACAATGCGTAGACGGTGTAAAACGACAGCTACATGGAAGTGAAATTATGTTACTGCGTGTGTCGATGTGTATTTGTGACATTGTGTGTGTGTGTGTGACACGCACATATGGACACAGAGTGCCAGTCACGACTGATCGATCCTCCTACCTACAGCACAGTCCCCTTGTTACGGGGGTGGACTCGACTATGGCGAACGAGGGGCGGTAGATGAACGACGGTGAGGAAGGTTAGACGAGGAAACAAAGCATGCAATCAAAACGTTAATTACATTAAAATGAGTCGAAGATCAGACCAATCAGAGTTGCCTGGCGATGGGTTCGAACGACGCGTGAACCTGCTGGCAGAATCAATAACTTCTGAGTAACAACCGAGTTGACAGTTCATTTAATCTGTTATATAGTGTACAAGGATGTTAATTATATATATTAGAATTAGTCGATTGGATCAATGAGAATTGCTTAGTGATGGGTTTGAATGAAGCATGAATCGACTGTGCGGAACAACTGAAGTAATTTGTGAATAAAAACCGAATCGAATTGTGAATAACGTAATTATAGTTCATTCAATCTGTTACTGCTCAGAAGAAGAATGTTAATTATGTATGTTAGAATTAGTCGATTGAACCAATTAAAGTTGCATAGTAATAGGTTTTATTGAAGTACGAACCGACTATGCGGAACTGATACAAGTTGTGAATAAGAATCGTTACAAATTGTGAATAACAACGTAATTAGAGTTCGTTCAATCTATTACTGCATATAAGAAGAATGTTAATTATATATGTTAGTATTAACTGATTGGACCAATGAGAATTGCATAGTGATGGCTAGGATTGAAGCATGAACCGACTATGCGGAAGAACTGATGTAAGTTGCGAATAAGAAGCGATACAACTTGTGAATAAGAACCGAATTACGAGTCCATTCAATCTGTTACAAAGTATGTAAAGAAAACGTTAATTATATACACAAGAATGAGTCGGAGATTGGAGCAGTCTTAGGGATGGATACGAACGACGTGTGAACCGACAATGCAAAAGAACCAATAAAACCTGCGAATAAGAAGCGATACAATTGTGAATAAGAACCGAATTACGACTTCATTCAATTGGTTACAAAGTATACAAAGAGAACGTTAATTATAGACATAAGAATGAGTCGAAGATCGGAGCGGAATTAGTGATGGGTTCAAACGACAAATTACTGAACGAGGAAATGTGCAAAAAGTGAGAGTAAGAATAAGAATTTCTGTTAAATTTAATCTGCTGCAAAGTATGCGGACAAAAACTTAATTACATTTGAATGAGTCAAAGATTGAAAAGAGTTAATTATGTTCAGAATGTAATGGGTTCGAATGTTATATAAGAACCGAAAGATAAGAAGAGAATAAAAATGAATTACTATTAAACTTAATCTGTTACAAAGTACGCAGAAAAAGTTGATTACATACATTAGAACGGATCGAAGATTGGATCAATCAGAATTACGTGCTGATCGAACAATGTATATAAGAAGTGAGTGAAAGAAAAGGTGGATAAAAATGAATTACTATCAAATTTAATCTTCTCCAAAACATGCAAGTAAAATGTTAATTATACACACGAGAATCGAAGATTGGACCAATCAGAATTGCTTAGCGATGGGTTTGAGCGACGTTCGAAACAAACAAGATCAAATTAATAAACTTAATACGTTTCAATGTAACAAAAATGTAAATTATATTAAAATGAGTCTACGATTAGAATAATCGGAGCTGTCTAGCGATGGGTTTGAGTAATACAGTTTAAACGTAAAATCCGAACAAGAAAAAAAAGAATTTAAACAATGATCAATTTAATCTTTCGCAGATTACAAGTATCAAGACTGCACTGGGCGATTTGTCGTTCGGAAATCGACACGTAGGCGGTTCCTCGCGATTGAATTGTTTTATGAGCTACATCACGACTGCTGAGTTTTACGATTCGGTTGTAAAATCGTGAGATGAGTCGGAAGAAGGAACAAGCTTGCGGATGAGACAGAACGAAACACGATGTTACTTCTCCGTGCGTTTTACCGAACGAACAGAATCATCTTAGTAAATTCTATCCGGATCATAGTATGCTCAATTCCATTCGTTTATGGCTTTCTTATATTTATAGTAGACACAATGTATATAGTGGATATAAATTTCTGTTCCTTATAATTTTCATCGATTTCAGCAAGTTTTATTAAATCAATTTCGTTAACTTGAATTTTTATGGGTATCTATAAAATCTTTCATCCCCTGTTCATTAGCTGTAGGGGGTGGAGAGAGGAAATTGTTCGATGGAACATTTTTAATTTCGGAAGTAGGCTGTTCTAAATTATTCCTAAATCTCAACATTTTTAATTTCTACATCCCCAATTCTAAATTTTTCAAATTTCTAAATTGTCAATTCCAAATTTCTCAAATTTCCAAATTCTCAATTCCAGATTTCCCCGATTCCAAATTTCCCAAATTTTCAAATCCCCAATTCCATATTTCCCGAATTCCTAAATCACCAATTCCAAATTCCCCAAATTCTCAAATCCCCAATTCCATATTTCCCGAATTCCCAAATCCCCAATTCCAAATTGTCCAAATTTCCAAGCCCCCAATTCCAGATTTTCCCAATTCCAAATTTCCCAAATCCCCAACCCCCCAATTCCAAATTTCCCAAATCCCCAACCCCCCAATTCCAAATTTCTCAAATCCCCAACCCCCCAATTCCAAATTTCCCAAATCCCCAACCCCCCAATTCCAAATCTCCCAAATCCCCAACCCTCCAATTCCAAATCTCCCAAACCCCAACCCCCCAATTCCAAATCTCCCAAATCCCCAACCCCCCAATTCCAAATTTCCCAAATTCCCACTTCCCCCAAAATTCAAAATCCCCAAATACCACCTTCCAAATCCCAAATTTTCCAAATTCTCAAATTCCCACTACTTTCTCTCGAACTCAATCACTCTCGTACAACGTCATATAAGAATTTCCCCATCGTAATCTTCGTTTCACGACAGAACCAGTTCACCCTGCAAAACTATTAAATTGATTCGATCTGATGGGCGGCTCGTAGCCATCGCTAGGCCCCATCCAATATCTCAGCGAACTTCTAATATGAGCGCGATGTTCGGTATATCCGGCCAAATTGCGCTTGGGAGCTAATAGGAATTTTGATTGACTGAATTAAATAGTTATTGGAAATTCGGGCTTTTTGTATCGATTAGCTATATTAGGTCTGAATTGTCGACGGGTGAGAGGGCTGGGTTATACCGATCGATTTGAAAGAATGGATCAACAACGCATGAATAGGGGATGGGATGAGGAAGAATTTCATCCAAGTAATTTGTTATTATTGCACCGTAAACGAAATCGGTTCTTCGACGATTTATTTACAAAATTATTCATGAGAGAACACGTGAGAATTATTACGATTCACATTTTAAACATGACTTCGGATGTTGAAGTCTTGAAGTCAAGGTTTTTTATTGTTGATGGAGGTTCTTGAGTTATATGCAAATTAGAGGTGAAATAAGGAGAAATTGAATTAGAGGACATTTTATGAGCAGTCAGATATACATTATAATTTGTTTTTGTAATATATTTGATTTTGCACATAAATTATGTAAACTGTAGATTCAGGTGATTATAATACATAACTTATTTATACTTCGACTGCACACTTTCTTGTAAATAACATCTTTTCTTAGATACATATAGAAATTTGAATATTTTTTTCTTGCATTTTTTGTTGGCTAATTAACAAGTATTCCATTTTTCATGTGTTTGAATTAGTGAAATTTTCAATGCACTGAAATTTCAAAATTCAATAGACTGATCATTTAAAAATTATCAAATCTAGGTTGAAATTATCAAATCTCTAAATTTGTAAATTTCAAAATTTGAAGTGTTCTGATCCTTCAAACTTGCAAGTTTGCAAAGCCCATTTTCAATCTTTCTATTTTTGATTTCATAAATTTTCTAATTTTTCTCAAGTCTCCTAAACTAGGAAACATGGAAGTCAAACATTTTTAGGTACTTCCAAAATTAATCACTAAGTTTTTACACTTTCAAATTTGTTCATCTATAAGTTTATTATCTAATATCTCACCTATAGAATACAACCCCTCGTTCTTACTACCAAAAGAGTAAAATCTGAAGTAAATTTCCAGAACGAAGCAACACGAGTAGTCTGTGACCCATAGTCTGTCTTATTACCGAACCTAGTCAATTTCGATTTAATTTGCCGGTCGACCGTTTCCGTCGCGAAAAGAAGCGTGGGTGAATGGAGAATTCGACAGAAAGAGGGGGGTTCGTCATAGCCCGTGTCGCTTTTTTTAATTAAACCGTCTGTTCTCGTTGCCCCCGGCCCCGCTCTCGCTCGCGGGTCACGATTAATCGTTATTATGTAGGAAAAATGAAAAACGCGGAAACGAGCACGGCGCTCTCGAAGACGCCTTCCGGTCGGACAATTAGTCCACGTTAAAATATAGCCGCATGGTAATCGTTTGTTTAGTGATATCGAATTCGATTAATCCGACAGTAATTCTTATCTAGTTAAATTATTATAGACTGCAAATTTTTTGTATTTCTAATTTGCCAATTCCGGAGTTCAACATTTCTTAGGTTTCCTTTTCCTGATTCTCGAAATCCCAATTCCAAATTTCGCAAATTCTCAAATCCCCAATTCCAAATTTTCCAAATTCTCAAGCCCCCAATTCCAGATTTCTCAAATCCCCAACCCCCCAATTCCAGATTTCACCAATTCCAAACTTCCCAAATCCCGAAATCCCCAATTCCAGATTCCCGAATTCCCAAATCCCCAATTCCAAATTTTCCAAATCCCCAACCACCCAATTCCACATTTCCCAAATTCCCAAATCCCCAATTCCAAGTTTCCCAAATTCCCAAGTCCCCAATTCCAAATTTTCCAAATCCCCAACCCCCCAATTCCAAAGTTCCCAAATTCCCAAATCCCCAATTCCAAGTTTCCCAAATTCCCAAATCCCCAATTCCAAACTTCCCAAATCCCGAAATCCCCAATTCCAAATTTTCCAAATCCCCGACCCTCCAATTCCAAAGTTCCCAAATTCCCAAATCCCCAATTCCAAGTTTCCCAAATTCCCAAATCCCCAATTCCACATTTCCCAAATCCTCAAATCCCCCTATTCCATATTTCCCAAATTCCCAAATCCCCAATTCCAAATTTTCCCGATTCTCAAATCCCCCTATTCCACATTTTCCAAATTCCCAAATCCCCAATTCCAAATTTCCCAAATCCTCAAATCCCCCTATTCCACATTTCCCAAATTCCCAAATCCCCAATTCCAAATTTTCCAAATCCTCAACCCCCCAATTCCAAATTTTCCGAATCCCCAACCCCCCAATTCTAAATCTCCCAAATCCCCAACTTCCCAAATTCAAATTTCCCAAATCCCCAACCCCCCCAATTCCAAATTTCCCAAATTCCCAACCCCCCAATTCCAAATTTCCCAAATTCCCAACCCCCCTATTCCACATTTCCCTAATTCCCAAGTCCCCAAATCCCCAGCACCAAATTTCCAAAATTTCCTAAAAACCGCGCAAACGAACACGGCGCTCTCGAAGTCATCTTCCGTCCGGTCAATTAGTCCTCATTGAACTTAGCGACATAATAATCGTTTGTTTAGCGATATCGAATTCGCTGAATCGAACAGTAATCTTCTGTATTTAAATTAGCGCGATTACACTCGGTTATTTAATTTCCTCGTTCCTCTTCTCTTTCGCTATCTCCTTTCGGTCCCTTCGCTTCCATTTTTCTCCCCCTTTCTTTCCTGCCGCTGTTTTTATTTAATTACCATCGATTCGATACGCGATAGATTCGCTTTATTACTGCCTCTTAAACTTGTTAGATCGTAAACACACAATGTGGTCCTTTTTCGTTTGATTTCATATAAATATTAACGGTGGATAAACGCTGGGTTTAGAAAAAGTGACCATGGAGAATTGGAGATAATTGCGTTTAATATTAGAAAGTTTAAAAGGAGATTAGAATCTGAAAATGTGCAATGGTGTGAGAAATTGGTCGAGTTATTCTGACGCGATGAATAAGTGTCTTTTAGCGGGTTTATTTATGAATAATTACGTGGATTATTATGTAACGTAATAGTCAACGAGATTCTGTCTATACGAATCTAGAGTAACTTTTCAATCTTGAAGAATATTGATGGAAAAATTGTAATTATTCATCTACGAAGTGTTAGGTTATGAAACTCCTCCTGGTGGTGCAATAAATAAAGAAATAAATAATATTTCTCTACTCCTTTCAATTTAATTATCTTGACTATTGTATTGATGATATTCTAACATGCTTCGCACTCTAATTTCTCCCTCTTCAGAAATAATATTCAATAAATTGCCATTACTCATCAACGAGGCGTCACTAAGTTTTCCCACCATTATTCAACCTGGCGCCACATTGTCGCGTAACTCACTTCAATTAAAATCGCTATCTTGTCATTCAACGTTATATTAGTGTGAAGTAATGTAAGATTAATATAGAGAACATCGGTAATTGATGTCTGATTACAGTAATTGATATCTGATGTTAACAATCGATATCTGATATCAGTAATTGATATCGAATATAAATAAAAATATGCTCCTCTCATCGACTACTATCAACTCGCCAATAAACGATAACTTCTTAAAATAGACTCCGAAATAATTTTGATTACCTCAGATAAAATTTTCTCATCTCGATGTTTGCACTCCCGCGGGATCGTTGTCGACAACGCGAGGATTAAGGTTCTGCAACGAACGTTCTTCGGCCGGAAGGAAATGGCTAATTTAAATAGATTAATTAAGTCGTAGCCAGACGGGACTCATGCTTTTCACCAAGTCGAGCAATTATTGCCGGTGCAGGACATCTGTCGTTTACGATCCCATAGGACACGATTGGATGGCACGAGGATTCGAAAAACAATGGCTACTCTTTACATCTTCGCGTTATATTGTCTTCTTAAATGAAACTTACTTTCTACCTCTTAAAAATATAAATCATGTAGGAGTTGAATGATAAATATTAATAATATTGTGATGAACGGCAGCAACGTAAATGTAATTTCATAAAAAAATTTTGTTAGTGGAAATTGTCTTTTTTTATTTGAAATTCAAATGTAACCTAACTTGGTATATTGACAAGTTGATAAAATTGTCTAGATAGATGCACTTACTTTGATGCAATAATTTTGATGCAATTACTTCAGACAATTGCTCTGACACATTTATTTGATGCAATTACTTTGATGCACTTATTTTTATAGAATAACCTCATATAATTAATTTGACACAATTACTTTTGTATATTTACTTTGATACATTCCTTTGATACAATTACTTTAGTAGAATTACCTTATACAATTATTTTAAAACAATCACTTGATGCAACAACTTGATACAATTACTTTAGTACATTACTTTGATGCAATTACTTTGATCGAATCACCTTATACAATTAGTTTGACACAATTACTTTTGTACATTTATTTTAATACAATCCTTTGATGCAATTACTTTGACAGAATTACTTGATGCAATTACTTTGATACATTGTTTTGAAACAATTACTTTAATGCAATTACTTTAACAGAATTACTTCATGCAATTATTTTGATACATTATCTTGAAACATTACTTTAATGCAATTACTTTGATAGAATTACCTCATACAATTATTTTGAAACAATTACTTTGATGCAATTACTTTTATAGAATTACTTGATGCAATTACTTTGATACATTGTTTTGAAACAATTAGTTTAATGCAATTACTTTGACAGAATTACTTGATGCAATTACTTTGATGCATTATTTTGAAACATTACCTTGATGCAATTACTTTGACACAATTACTCTCACTTAAAATAAAATCATATCTAACAGATTGAACCACATAAAATTCAAGATTAAATCATAAAATTTAAAGAGCAAATACCGAACGATAAAGTCTCGCGTTAGGTATAAAGTTTAAGCATCACTTATAAATAACCGAGCAGAGATAAAAATAATAATTATAGAATGCAAAAGAAGTTGTTTGCAATCTCATTAGGGATACAGCACTCAGTTCATTTCCGTTTATGAAGATAGAAGAATTGTTAACATGCTACTTCATGTAGATAACGTATTAGCAACACAATGCACAGGAAGGGTGAAAGTGTAATTTTCTAATATAGCAATCGTCCGGCGAGAGGGAAGGAGCAGCAACAAAAGTTGCAAGAACCAAAGGGCTAATAAATCTACATGATGAATCACAAAGTGGGTAAATGATGTTCATCTCCAGTTTATTGCACGGGCATTAAGGACATTCTTTATCGGCTCGTAAAAGCCCCGTGCACAATTAAAACGGCCGACTAACGATCTTACGTGTTATTACATCGGGCATGTTTTAAATACACGGCCGATGCTGTGTAATCAACTATTTTACGTGTATTCTAACTCGAAATGCACTCAAGACTATTAGGATGATTATTTCTGCTCCGGAGAGAGAGACCGGAAAGGATAATTAAGGACACGGTTCTTCAGCCAGCCTCTCGATTCTCGTGTTTCAGATTGCGTAGCTCTTTCACGAGCCTTGCGGCGAGTTAAATGGGTTAATTCTCGAGATAAAACGGAGGCGATTTCGGGCGTCCGTCGAATTTCGCGTGTAACGCGATACGCTCGTATAAATTTTGATAGCGCAACCAACAACGTCCCGACAGCGCAATTTAGTTAATCTGCATATAATTGCCGCGATGCCGAAGGCTTTTGAATATAATTAAGCTACTTACCACCGTCAATCATATCGCGTGTTCCTTATACGTTATATCGTCAATTTATACAAATTAAACTTAATCGATATCTTATCGATTTTTTTCGACAGACTCCTATTAAAAAGATATTCAACTAATCAACAATTACAATAATTATCCTTACTTATTATGAATCGTATCCTCAGGGAATTAACACCTTCAACACACTTTCTCCAGGATAATTTGATGCATCGATTATGCTCGTTATACAAGAGTTTTAAACATATGTGACAAAAGATGAACATATGTGTATATTTCATTGAGACGTATATTTAATTAACTGTATATATTATATATCAATTTTGAGTTCAAGGTTTGAGGAAAGTCATTGTACAAGATTTTTATACATATGTGACAAAAGATACACACATGTGTATATGTGGACATACATTGAATTAATTGTATATATGTATACATCAATTTTGAATTTAAAGTTTGATGAAAATTATTATACAAGAGTTTTATACATATGTGACAAAAGTAAAACATGTGTGTGTATGCATTGGGACATACATGTGTGTCATGCATATGTATATGTTGAACATAAATGGACATACATGTATATTGAATATTACTATTGCTTTTGTATTATTAATTTATATACATAATTTATTATGCAGACATATGTGTATGTTGAACATACATGGACATACATGTATATTGAATATTACTATTGCTTTTCTATTATCCATTTATATACATAATTTATTATACATACATATGTATACGTTGAACATACATGGACATACATGTACATTGAATATTACTATTGCTTTTCTATTATCAATTTATATACATAATTTATTATACATACATATGTGCATGTTGAGCATACATGGACATACATGTACATTGAATATTACTATTGCTTTTGTATTATTAATTTATATACATAATTTATTATGCATACATATGTATATGTTGAACATACATGGACATATATGTACATTGAATATTACTACTGCTTTTGTATTATCAATTTATATACATAATTTATTATGCATACATATGTATATGTTGAACATACATGAACATACATGTACATTGAATATTACTACTGCTCTTGTATAATCAATTTATATACATAATTTATTATGCATACATATTCATATGTCGAACATATGAGGACATATATATTACTCTTGCATTACCATTAATTTTTTCTAAAGACAAAGAATAATGTGTTCACTAATTCCGCCCCGATATCAAGAATAATTAATTTTTTATCAAGACAAAGAATTAATGTGTTCATTAATCGATACGAAGAACTGATGTGTTTATTAATTTCTTATCAAGCAAATCATTGCATTAATTAATTTCTTATCAAGATAAAGAACGCGTTTATTAATTTTTAATCGGGACAAAGAACTAACGTGTTAATTAATTTATGATCGATCTGTTGATCGTTTGTATTTATAATTACTTTAGGTTGAATTTAAATGAAAGTTTTTGTGAATTCGATTATAGAAGATTTCAACGCACAGTTGTTTTCTAAAAGTAGGTGAACGCGAATTCTTTGCTATATTGCGTGCGAATGGTACATACATCACGAGCTGCTCGGCAGAAAGTGAAAGAAATAAAAGTGAAAGAATAACCATCGGCCGAGCACACGGCTTGGAAAGTGTATCGTGCACTACTTGTGATCCTGTATTTGCAAATTAAAAAGTCGACCACCTTTCGAACGATCGCTTTCCGGACACGCGTTCCATGAACTTTCTAACAAATCAACGAGTTTAATAATTTCGATGCTCGTTACGCGTTGCCATAGAAAATTAAAGCCTCCCCGCAAAAGTCCGAATTTCCCTGGAGAAGAATATTCGAAAGTGATTGTTGTTTTACAACGGCGAACAGGATTTTACGAGCCGTCGAAACCGTGGTATTTCAATTTCAAATCTAAAATATTTCCGCCTGTCTTCCTCCATGCAAATGGAGTTTCAAAATTTATAAAATTACCGCACGCGAATTTCATGTCTTTCTAAATTCTTCGCTGTGGAACACTTTGTTAAATACGAATATTTTTCGTATTATAATTTGTGATAATATTCTCTTTTAAATTATTATATCGGATTACTTGTCAAACTTGTTAAATACAAATTGTAATTCGATATTTTAAATATTTCTTTTTGGCAAAGTTGTATGATGAATATGTGAAGGTACCTTCTTTTTCAAAATTGTAAATTAAAATTTTAGATGTTTAAGACATTTCTAATGTTGCAGATATTTTAGATGTCTGAAATGTTTCAAATGTTTCAGATGGTTCAAATATTTCGAAATAAATAATCACTGATCAGAGTTTATTTACAAGTAATAATTCTTTATATGAACAGAATCGAGTATATTTATATGAACACATGACACAGAATAAAAGAAACATCAAGTTAATCTTTTGTATTATCATTTTTCCTGATTTTACAGGGTGTTTCACAAGTAGTGCATGGCGCTGCAGTGGGCGGTAGTTGACGGACCAATCAGAGCGCGCGGGCTACGCATGCGCAGAGGCGGAGCGCTAGCGTCGAGTCTAATGGCCGCGCACGTTCGCGCTCTGATTGGTCCGTGTTTTTCCTTAATAATTCAAAAACGAAGCTTCATACCCAATTTTTGCAAAGGGAAATTTTGTTTAGAATGACGTCAGCTACCTCCCATTTCAAGGACCTATACTAATTGTGAGACAACCGGTATTCAACACCTTCAACATGGGCCAGTGGTCCACATGCATTGCATTCATCTGACGGGTGAACCACCGATGGTCCACATATATTTTCTATTATTACTATTGCTTTTATTATTATTAACAGTGATCCAAAGAAGTGCAACCAAAAGAATAAACAAACTTTCTATGATAAACGTTACTAATAACGAAAACAAGCAGTGAATCAAGTGTCACCGGATAGACTTCAAAAAGTGTACCGAGTTGAACATATTAAGGAACCAATTGCAATTGAGAAATGGTCGAAAATATTTTTTCGTGGCGAAAGCAGCGAAGACTCGTAGCAATTAAAAACGAGTTGATTAAAGCACGGCGACCGCGTTAAACATCGTGGCCGATAAATCCGACCGACAACACGGCCGCAAATATTTGTAAAACGAATAACGTTCCATAGTTCGCGGCTGGCAAACCATTTCCGGGCCGTGCAAACTCGTTAAATGATTCGCAACGGCGCTCAAGGCGATCGTGCCACGTTTCACAGACGAACCAACGCAAAGGGAATGAACGCAGCGCAATTAATACGTCTTGATTAGTTCTCAACGAGCCACGCACTTTTCTCCCCGTCGTCCTAGCGTTTACGATAACGTCGTCGATAAGTCGAGTTTAACTGCAACCATTCGAGGCATCCGATCGAATTTATACCAACTCCTATTGATCGTATTATAATTTCGTGTACTTATCGCGAATTATAGAATTATAAAACGGTCCGTGCATGTATAATTACGCGATACAAATTAAAATGGAACTTCATTAGAGGTAAACGCGGACTGGAATTAAATTCCGATTCAAATACTGTGATTATGGAATCGTCGGGTCGTAGAATTAAAGAGTTCAAAAATGGTAGAAATTGGTAGGTTCGAGTTTCAATAATATCGAGGAATTATTGTATCGAGTAGGTGGGAATCAATGAAATTTAAAAATTTTTGGTCGCAGAGTAAGAGACTGGAGTTAATTAAATACTTGTTGAAATTTTGAAACTGTGGAATCAATTATGGATTGATTTAATTAAAAATTTTTTAAATTAATTGGATAAAAGTTGAACGGCTCTACGTTCACGAAATATTGTACACTATTTTGTTAAAGTTCAATTAAGATTAAAATCCTAACTGTAGTTCTATAATTCTATAATCATATACATTTATATAGAATATAAACTAGAAATAAATATTATAATTTCTCAACATTCTACATTATATATTTCTATAACAGTTCCTAACAAATAAACTAAACTTTATATGATTTTTAAAAAAATATCCTTCCAAAGATATTAAAGTGCATCGTCAATTATAACTAATTGTAAAATAGTAAATGATGTCTACAATTTATACAAATACATCTCAAAGTAATAGGAAGAATAAAGAAATGAAATTTGAAGAATTTGAAAAAACTGTAAGTATATTTGAAGTTTTAACAGTTCAAGTGTTATTCGTCGCAGTGCACGCTGTTTATTTTGAAGTTTGAATTCGCATGGAGTCTAACTTACTTAGTAAGTAATGGTCAAACTTATTCCAGTCCTAAAAACTGTATTGTAGTGAAAAGTTTACGTAATCTTTAAACTTTGCTGTACATTGTATTATAACGAGGAACTAGAGTTGAAATACACAATATTTTTGTTATTATAGTGAGTGTCTGGGTTTCCAGTTTCTAATTCTTGTTAACGAAAATCAAATAAAAGTTCAAGCATTTTAATATTGTACGCAACTCACCCACTGGTAAAACGGTTTATCTTACGTTGTGGTACATTGGTGATCTCTTACCTGTAACAGAAAGAAACATACGATTAAATGGAGTGATAGAACAAATAAAATTATTTAGAAATTTGGTATGTACAATATATATGTCATTAAGACTGATGAGATGAAGTTTATTCTGGTTTCATATTTCATTTTACTTTCATATTGAATGCATCTCAAGAGCAATGTTGGGTTTTCTAAGAGTAATAGTGGACAGAGATTTTTAAAATATTTACATTGCAAAGTTTATAAATTTCTAAATTAAAAAATTTGCAAGATTACAAATTAGAAATTATTTGTTTTCATGATCAAGTTTTGAATTCAGGAATTAAGGGACCTGCAGATGTAGAGATATAAGAAATTAAGGATGTGGAAATTTAGGGATATTGAAATTGTGACTAGTGGAATCTAGAAATATTTGAATTTAGTGATGTGAATTAGGAATAATGAAATTTACAAGTATAGTAATGTAGGGATATGGAAATAATCTAGGAATCTTGCACTTGATGGATGTTAGAATTTAGGGATATTGGAATCTGGTGATGTAGGTATCTAGGGATATTAGGATCTAGTGATTTAAGAATCTAGGGATATTTCCATTGATGAACGTTGGAATCTAGTGAAATAGGAATCTAGGGACATTGGAATTTAGTGATTTAGGAATCTAGGGATATTGAAATCTAACGATGTAGGAATCCAGGGATATCTAGGGATATCTAGAGATATTGAAATCCAGTGATTGAGTGATCTAGGGATATTGAAATTGATGAACGTTGGAATCTAGTGATTTAGAAATCTAGGGATAATGAAATTAATGAACGTTGGAATCCAGAAATATTGGAATCTAGTGATTTAGGAATCTAGGGATATTGAAATTGATGAATATTGAAATCTAGGGATATTGAAATATAGAAAATTAGTGACATTTTATCTTATAGATGTAAAATCCGGAAGATATTGAAATTTAAGAATGTCAGAACTAGGGTTATAAAAATCTAGGGATTGGTGGTCACCAAATTTCAAAATAGAGGGATTTGCGATTAGAATAGAATTTCGAGAAAGCCAAAAATTAAAAAATTTGCGAATTAAAAAAACTTCAAAAATAAAAGAACTTGACAGAAGAATCAATCACTAAACTAAGACCACCGTCCAATAAGCCTCCTCCAGGAAGAGAAAACAGTTACCTGCGCGATCACCCACTTAACAAACGATTACTATAATCACCATACCAACGAACAATAAGCGTATTGTTCCACGCACAAAATTAAAATTCTACGATTTCACTTTTATCCTATTAATTGTACGACTGTTTCGAACGTCCTTCGAAGAAGGTCACTGCATCCGTTCCTCTTCCTGTTCTCGCGTACACGTTCGATGCAACACGAGCGAGCAACTGGGTCTCGATCGCTCGCTAATTGGCGTTGTTTATTGCGAGCGGATTTTCGGGTCGGAGGCTAACGAATTTACTCGGCCGACCAGAGCAGATTTTGTAGTCGAGCGTGGATCGTGAACCAACGAATTATTTTTTTCCCGCGTTTATCGCGCGTATCAATTCCAATCAGCTACGGCCAGACCGCGAGGGGAAAAAATTTCTGCCTAAAAACTCGTAAATTCGTGTATCGAGTGCGAGTGCGAGAAAAAACAACGGGTACAACACGCGCGTTCCGCGGAATTTATTATAGACGAATGTACAAGCTGTTCCATAACCTACGGGATCTATTTTATTACGTGCATTCTGCAAAAATGTATTTTATTTCAAATTGCTGCGGAAGTATGATCACGTTTAAATTTCCCGCCATTAGGTCTTGTCACCGGGTCGATTTGTTTCGAGATTATTAATGGAAATTTTATGTGATATGCATCAAATTTCAAGCTTCAAATTGACGCATAAATGCAATTTGAAGATACTTTTATATTAAACTTGTACTTCGAAATCAACCAGACATCTAGTTCGAGTAATATGAATGAAGTAATAAAAATTGACTATAGCAGTTTATAGCTGAGGAACACTGATGCACAGAAATCGAAAGAATTTCTTAATTAAAGAACTGAAATAATTAAAAGATAGAGACACTTCGGAAACAAGTAAAAATACGTGTTTATCAAAATCTCATCTGCAAACCCAAACCAAGACTCGCGTGTTATGAAACAGTGTGTATACATATATATTTCCGACGCATAAAAGCGATAACAGATTTCTCGCGTACGCCGGCAGATTGAACCCTCAGAACACGATGCAAGCTATTTTTCAGCAGAAATTGAAGCCGCTCGAGCATCGAGGTCGACGCGCACCTTCCCGCTCGATATTACGATGCACGCACGCTTTTTCTCCTCGCGTGGTCGTCCCGCGTGCAGCTCTCTCTCTCTTTCACTCTATCGCTCTTTTTCTCTATCCAGGTTTAAACCGTTTCTAGATGTATATCAATAGGACGAGGGAACGTAACCCCCGTGGCTTGTAAACTCACCGTCCATTTAATATTTGAAGGTTTCATTAATAACTGAACATCGAAAACAACGCGAGTCCACTCTTCCGGAATCGATTTTCCTCTTCCTTTCCTTTCGTTTCGCTTTCTTTGCTTGATCGATGTTTGCGAACATTTTCATAACGGCAATCGTATCAATCTTAGGGTGCGTTTATGGTAAAGAGACAGAAACAGGGGGCTTGTCATTTTTCTATGCGTATTTAACGTAAAAAGGAATGATAGTTAATACTTTTGCTATATTGCCACGCGTTACATTGCCTCGCGTTATATTGCCACGCATCAAATTACCCACGCGGCATATTAGCCACGTGTAATATTTTCTATGCGTTATATTGCCACGCGTTATATAGCCACGCGTGATATCGCCACGCGTTATATTATCCATGTGTAATATTTCCTACGCGTTATATTGCCACGCGTTATATAGCCACGCGTTATATTACCCACGCGCCGAATTATCTACGCGTCATATTACCCATATGTAATATTTCCTACGCGTTATATAGCCACGCGTGATATCGTCACGCGTGATATCGCCACGCGTTACATAGCCACGCGTTATATTACCCACGCGCCGAATTATCTACGCGTCATATTACCCATATGTAATATTTCCTACGCGTTATATAGCCACGCGTGATATTGCCACGCGTGATATCGCCACGCGTGATATCGTCACGCGTGATATCGCCACGCGTGATATCGCCACGCGTTATATCACCACGCGTTATATTACCACGCGTTATATTACCCACGCGTCATATTATCCGTGTGTAATATTTCCTACGCGTTATATAGCTACGCGTGATATCACCACGCGTTATATTACCCACGCGCCAAATTACCTACGCGCCATGTTATCCACGCGTAATATTTCCTACGCGTTATATTGCCTCGCGCTATATTGCCCCCCATTATATTACCCACGCGTCGAATTACCTACGCGTCATATTACCCACGCATAAAATTACCTATGTGTCATATTAGCCACGTGCAATATTTCCGACGTGTAACATTTCCTGCACATTATATTGCCTCACGTTATATTGCCACACGTTATATTACCTATGCATCAAATTACCTACACGTCATATTATGCGAGGTAATATTTCCTGCCCATTATATTACCTCACGTTATATTGCCATGCGTTATATTGCCTTGCACTATATTGCCACGTGTTAAACACTGACACGTTGTTGTAGCAACGTGTTGCATATCACCACACCACATCGATTATGTCGTACACGTAATTTTGCGTCGTACTGTCACATGTCGTATACTATCGCCTAATCACATTAAAACATTATGTATCGACAAGGTTTATATCACCAGATCGAATATCCATACGACATATCACCACGCCATGTATCACCATACGTTGCATATGTTCACTATACATCTACGTTACATCATCAATCACCACCATTCGAGAGTTAAATATAAAGACCTGCACCTTCTGCGTACATTATTTTTCAAGAATTCAAGGATAGCGTATCCCGAACGTTGTAATAACGAGAATAAAAAGTGTAAATAAAAGCGATCGAAAAAAATGGAAGTTTTTCGTTCGTTTTCGTAATCATAAGCGGCACCAGATCCTCTTACCACCGCAAATGGGACAACATCATTAAACGAAACGAACCGAGCCGCGTTTCACTTATCTTCTCTCCTTCATTTCTGCGATCCACTTATTTCTCGGGCGAAACGATTCCGGGGCGAGAAACATGCGGGCCGCAGATATCGATCTGTTCTATTAAGTGAACTTTCTCATAAAGCCCCGGTCCCGCTCAGAGGCAAGTCCGTCTTAAAAGCAATCGAAGAACCGTGTAGCTTTCTCAGGATTTGATGGGATGTCGCGGAAAGGACCAAAGGACGAGCCAGGACAACAGACGGAGCAGTCAATAAGATTTACTGAACGCGATTCAAACGTACACGAAAACACTCTGAGATACTCCTTCACTTTCATTTTACTTCCACTGCTTTTACGCAGTTTTTTAAATATTAGTCGGTTTATCAATTATGTGAGACTGTCAAGGTTATATGTGACCGTCTCCCAAAATTGGTGATTATTTCGGTGAGTTTACTCTTGAGTTACGAAAATGTATGCTTGATCACGAGTCAGCGTACTCTCACCTATAGCGATCTTATTATTAAAAGTACCAGTCAAGTCAGACGTTCAGAGAAGTCAGACGTTCGGAATAAAAATAATGTTCGAATTACTAGACATCGGTGATAAAATACCGCAGGTAAGTAGACGGAGCACAGGATGTTCTTGGCGAACAACTACCAACGTTTCCGAAGCAAGCGTACGACTCGAAAGGTGGTCGCAGCACCGGCCAATAAATTCAGCGCGTAAGAACCGAAATCCCAGGATACCGAGAGGCAGAGCAGAATCGTGGTCATGGAAAGGTGGGCAGGAGTCTGGCCACGAAGGAAGATGGGTAAGTGGGTGGACGGGTGTGGGTGGGCTCGGGTAAGGTAGGTATACATCGCGGGCAACAAAAGTTTCTAAACGGTACGGTAATAACAATAATAACTTTTGTAACTCTGGCGGGGCACACGCATACACAGAGAGATAGAGTCGGGCGAGACGAGGTCTGCCAGCCAGGGAAGCTCGGAGGGGCAGAAGGAAGCGGCGTGGGGCTCTCCGACGCGTAAATTGAACGTCCAACTTGTATTTATATGATAATAAGCGCGTTTAAATATACCCGGTGTACCTAAACTTGCTACTTAAATATCGAACGATTACCAGGGACCTCGCGATGCTTTCCCTTCGCGATGCTCTCCCTCCACCCTTTTTACTTTATCTCCAGGATTTTCTACGCAACGGGCTACGTACACGTAATAACATCGACTGGCCTCATATTTACATATTTACAGAGACCACCGGTTCGCGTAAGTTCCGTTTAAATCTGCCTTTATCCGGGACCCGGGAAAAAGTATACGTTTTCTCGCCGCTTCTTGCGCAGCAGTTTCGCGATGTACGCCTACGAGCCCCAACCACCCTTTAACGATTTGGCCGGAGAATGGAGATAGTTTGGAACTGCGGAGCTTTGCCCGGTTGTTCGACGGGCTATGATACCACCATCGCTCGGGACATTTTACGACCGAACGATGCGGTTCCTGTGATTAATGATTTTCGCCGGATGGCTGTCCCGGCAGTCGCGTTATGTAAAAACCGTGACGGAGACCGGTCCAATGGCTCTGTTTGCCCGGAGATACTCAGACGCTGCCCACTCTATTCTTCTCCAAGCGAGGAAATAGGTTTTACGCGATACCTCCTTTAGAACTTCTTTGTTTCGACTGCGATTTCAACCCCTTGCCGAGACGCCGGAGATTTATGGTCGTCTAAGTTAGGGACCTTCAGGGTGAAATAGAGATGCTTCGTGTTCTTCTAAATTTTATGATCATTGAATTTGGGTACACTAAACAGGTACTTGTAGAATGTAGTTGTATTCTTGAATTTATTTATGAATACGAATGATTGCTGTTGTCTTTGTAACTTCTTAATATTTTTATACAAAGTAGATCATACTTGCACAGTTGACTTTCAGTCAATAAGTCAAACTTATGTAGTGTCTGAACACTTAGTTCTGTTACTATGTAGCTATTCTTAAAAATAAAGTATGAATAGCTGATGAAGGTGACTAGTTAAAGATGAAGTTAAAATCAATTCAAGAAGTAGACATTTAGGTGTATAACAATTAGTAATGATTAGTAATATTGTCATCCTATTAGACATATGATAAAAAGGTCTAAGAACATCTTTAATAAAAAATGTAAAAAGGATTTGAAGTCCAAAAGACAAGTACAACTAATGGACTACCTGAAGATGAAGTTATGGCCGATTTTAGCAGTAGACATTTAGGTGTATAACAATTGGTAATGATTAGTAATATTGTCATCCCATTAGACATATGATAAAAAGGTCTAAGAACATCTCTAATAAAAAATGCAAAAGGGAATTGAAGTCCAAAAGACAAGTACAACTAATGAACTACCTGAAGATGAAGTTATGGTCGATTCTAGCAGTAGACATTTAGGCGTATAACAATTAGTAATGATTAGTAATATTGTCATCTTATTAGACATATGATAAAAAGGTCTAAGAACATCTCTAATAAAAAATGCAAACGGGAATTGAAGTCCAAAAGACAAGTACAACTAATGAACTACCTGAAGATGAAGTTATGGCCGATTTTAGCAGTAGACATTTAGGTGAATAACAGTGTGATTAGCAATATCCTTGACATCTCATTTAGATGTACGATAGAAAGGTCTAAGAACATTTCTACAGAAAAATACAAAAAGGGTTTGAAGTTCAGAAGTCTGGTAGGAGTAATTGACTAGCTGAAGATGAAGTCACGGTTGATTATAAAAATTTGGTATAACAGTATAATTAGGAGTATCGTCTATACTAGACGTATGACTGAAAGGTCTAAGGATGTATCTATCTAGGAAAAATACGAAAGGGGTTTGTAGTCCAAAAGTCCAGTACGAGTAATTGATTAGCTGAAGATGAAGTCATGGCTGATTCTATAAATTTGGTGTAACAGTATAATTAGGAATATCATCCACAATAGACGTATGACTGAAAGGTCTAAGGACGTATCTATCTAGGAAAAATACGAAAGGGGTTTGTAGTCCAAAAGTCCAGTACGAGTAATTGATTAGCCGAAGATGAAGTCATGGCTGATTCTATAAATTTAGTATAACAGTATAAGTAGGAATATCATCCACATTAAAAGTATGACTGAAAGGTCTAAGGACGTATCTACCTAGGAAAAGTACGAAAGGGTTTTGTAGTCCAAAACTCCAGTAAGCATAATTGATTAGCTGGAAATGAAGTTATGACCGATTCCAAAAACAGTCTAATTAAGAATATCATCCACATTAGACTACCACAGAGAGGTCTAGAAACCTACCTACCTAGAAAAAATCCTAGAAGAAAAAGTTCAATAATTGAAGAAAGCGACAAAGATGAAATTACGGTTCTAATCCGTAAGTAAATAGTGGCGTGCATAACAAGATTTGTAATATCGTCGATATCCGATTAAACGTGCGAGAGGTCTAGGAATGTTCGAGGAGGTTCGCGGCCCCGAGCGAAAAGGGGGTTGAAAATACGAAACGGGGCCTCCGGGTGGGTGGCAGCCGGTGGTGCTAGGCGATGTGGGAGTCGGGGTGGTGATACAGGAGGTTGGTTATAATTTTAATGACGGCGTGTCCGCGCGCAGACTATTAAGAATACGCGTCGCTAGAAACTTTTAACGAGACGCTGCCTCCTCTCTCTCTCTCTCTCTGTCGTTTTCTCGTTCGCTCTTTCAGCCCGTACAAGCGGGGAGGATGCGAGCTCGCGGCAGAGGGAAGCACCGTCGTGCGGGCTGAAACGCCGGGCACAGGCGGAGAAAACGAGAAGGAAAGTAGCGAGTTTGGTCGGCGGAACGCGAACAGGAGGGGAAAGAGGAGCGGGAGCAGTAGGCGACTCGGCATTATGTATTTTATAATGATCTCACAACAAAATTGCAATTTGCAGCAGGCGATGTCGCACACCCATCCCCTCCTACGTTGCACGCTCGTTTTCTCTGCTTAGTACACTCTCTTTCTCTTCTGTCTTTCTCTCTCGGTCGGACCTTCTCGCTCTACCTGATGGTCCTGACTCTCTCTTTTTCTTTCTTTCGAATCTCTCCTTCGTGACGCACACCTGCAAACCTACGATTCAAAACACCTCGATGTCTCCTTGATCGAGGACTCGACATGCACTTCGCCCAACCGCAATCTTTCGCCCTCCCGGTATATTCTTGAAGATGATACTCGTCTCGAATGATAATTTCATATTGTTCAATGACGCATTACTCTCTTTATTTTCGTACAAATGTCTCCTTTATTTTAATAGACGTATATTTTGTTTTATTCATACAAAATTTCTCTTTCTCTATTTCGATATTTTTGCAACTACAGATCTTACAGATTGAAATTATTAAATTTTGAATTTGACGATTTTAAATTTGTCAAATTTTAGGTAAGTCGAAGTAATTCCATTTCCTAAATATCTCAATTAAAGAAAAACAACACTCAATGTGAATATGCGTATTTATACACATAACATATAGGGTGAGGCACATGAAACTAGCCACCAAAATAACTTGGTCTCTCCTTATTCAACTTGCCGATTTCACCCTGTGTCTACGTCTAAAAAATTCATTTATAAAGTTAAACTTCCAAAAAAGATAGTATTACAAGACGAAAATAAATAATTTAATAAGACATCAGAAACATGCATTCCTTAAGCCGATTAAGAGTCAACATTCGCCAGCGTTAATTACTTACTTCATAATAAACCCGTTTCGAAACAGTTCTCCATAATAAAAAACGTAATACCAGTCTGACAGGACCGTTCGAAAGTGATCCTCAATTTCCAAATCGCCTAACGAGATTCATTTGCAATTCGTACATTAACATACTACAAGCGGTGAAATCACGGAAGTCCGTGCGTCGGCGTCGCGACGTCCATGTGCTCTCCGGGTTCGTCAAAGGGTTGCGACGCGATAATCGTCCTCCTCTTTTCTCGAATCTGACATTATTTGAGTTACTTGAAATTCTGAGTTTAATTAATAATTTCATTCGATAACTTTGGACTTTAAATTTTTTGTTTTACTTGAACAAATTAATTGAGGGTAAAAAATTGTCTTAATAGAAGGTTACGTGTTTGAAAATTATTTATTTGAATTGTATATAAAAGTCAGGTTAATTTTGTTTGTTGTTTTATTAAGATAAATTAACTGCAATGAAAAGTGGTTCACATAAAAGCTTACGTGTTTGAAAATTATTTATTTGAATTGTATATAAGAGTGGGATTAATTTTGTTCGTTGTTTTATTAAGATAAATTAACTGCAATGAAAAGTGGTTCACATAAAAGCTTACGTGTTTGAAAATTATTTATTTGAATTACATAGAAAAGTGAGGTTAATTTCGTCCCTCATTTTATTTGGGTAAATTGACTATAACAAAAAGTTGCTCCAATAAAAGTATATATGCTTGAAAATTATTTATTTGAATTACACAAAAAAGTGAGGTTAATTTTGTTCCTCATTTTATTTGGGTAAATTAACTATAATAAAAAGTAGCTCCAATAAAAGTATATATGCTTGAAAATTATTTGTTTGAATTACAACACAGAAAGGTGTGGTTCTGTCTCTTATTTTATTTAGGTAAATTAATTATAATAAAAAGTAGCTCCAATAAAAGTATATATGCTTGAAAATAAATTATTTGAACGATACAGAAAAGTGAGGTTAATTGTGTTCGTTATTCGAGTAAAGTTGCCAAAATGAAAAATTGTACAAATAAAAACTTACACATTCGAAAATAATTTATTTGAATCAAATGCAAATGTAAAATTACTTTTTTTCGTTGTTTTATTTTGACGATGTCATTGAAATGAAAAATTGTACACACAAAAAATTGCATATTTGAAACTAGTTTATTTCTGACAAATAGGAATTTTGATAACTTTTATAATATCATTTTGAAATTACTTTTTCAGTTTATTTCTGGAATAACGCATTTTTGAAATAACGCAGTTAATTCCTGAAGTATTCCGCGAAATAAATACATTCATTTGAGATAATAGATTTGTTCATTAGTTGATAAATGTTCCAGTAACAAATAAACGCTACTGTTTCAAATAATTAATTCTTCGAATCATTATTTTCCCAATTATTGGATCGTTCTCCAATTCCTTTTATCGGCTAACTACGGAATTTAGCTTTAAAAATCACTCACGGGACGCGTAATTAAAATCAGGCGAGCATACACGTCGAACGCAAAATAAATTCTATAATAAGTATTTTGAAAAAAAGGACAGAGATTTTGTTTTTATTGCACGGATTATTGGACGAGAAATTAACAATTGATTAACGTCAACCCCTTGGTAATAAAATTTTAAATTGACGTTTAAATACGTTCAACGTTAGCTAGTTAAATAGGTGAGTAAAGAACGTTCAAAGCTCTAGACATGCAAATTAAAAAATCTCATAGTCCATCAATTTTAGAGTTGTATGTATTAATACAAAAACTTAAAAATATTCAAGTTAAAAAATTCTACTTTCAAGGTACAGTACTTTCAAAATCTCGAAAATCAAAGTACAAAAATGTAAAAACCTCAAAGTTAAAAAATTTTCATGTTCAAAGTACAAAATCTTAGAAACATCAAAATCCAAAAATTTCAGATTTACAATTCTATAACTGGAAGCACAAGAACTTAAAAAGTTGAACAGCTCAGGACATAAAACCTTGAGAACATCTTAATTCAAAAATCACAAAGCTGGAAACCCAAAAATATAAAAACTTAAAGCTCCAAAATTCCAATGTCCAAAGTACAAAAATTAACAAACCTCAAAATCCAAAAATTTAAAAATTGTATAACTCCAAAGATTGAAACACAAGAACCTAAAAATCTTCCAATTAAAAAAATTCCAAGCTCAAGACACAGGACCTTGAAGTCCTAGAATCTCGAAGCTCAGAACACAAAAATGTAAAAATCACAAAATAGTAAAATTCCAAGTGTCAAAACATAAAAAATATAAAAACCACAAAATAATAAAACTCCAAGTGTCAAAACACAAAAATCTAAAAATCATAAGATTGAAAACTGCAAAGCACAAGAATTCACAAGACATCAAGCTCCAAGAAGTAACTTCCCCCTAAAGGGTGTACCTCGAGAGGAAGGTAATTCAAAAGACGAACACATTCAAATTACTGTAAAGTTTGTCCAGCGTTTATCGAAAATCCATCACAGTAAGTCGAAGGTGACATTCGGAAGGAACACCCGGTACGTGAGAGTCGCAAGGCACTTCCCCATATTGTTCGTGGTCGAGGAGGTGGGTCGTCGCCAGGGAATGAACGGGAGGCTAAATGAAGGTTGCGAAACAAAAGTGCGTTGTCAGTACGCGTCATTACTGGAACATTTGCATGATGTTAACGGTTTTCCCTGGGCTAAACAGAGTTTGGCGACGTTAATTACTCGCGCGTCCCGATTACACCGGCTGCTTCTGATTAATAAACCGTTAATTGCATATTACACTGCGGGGACTTGTCGTCGCTAATTGATTCGCCGTCAAGTAGACGGGAAATCGATCGAGCTCTGGCTCTCGAAAACTTTCGAATCGAATCGAAACGTTCGCGACGTTATTTTCGGGAAATTATGCTACGTCCTCCTTTTTCCACTGTTTCGATTATCGATTTTTTAAATTTTGACATGTATGATACTTCATTCGAAATGCAGAGATTATTAAGAAGATAAAATATAAAGTAATATTTTAATATTTTGTTCTTGTTTGAGGTGAAAAAAGAAAGACAAGAATAACTTTAATGAATGTTTTGATATTTCTGTAATTAATGAATGTTGCAATTAATGTAATTATTAACATCGAGAAAATTATGTATTATTATTTCTTTATAACTTGTGTGTGTATTTATTATGTTTTCGAACAGAATCATGATATATGTTAGTATACGTACCAACAAATATGAAGAATTATATTAATGATTACATTTATTGTATCTATTAATTATATTTAATACATTGCTTCACATTAATTAATTTATTAATTATATTTAATACATTGGTTCGCATTTATTAATTTATTAATTACATTCACCACACTGATTAAGTTGGTAATTATATTTATATGTACTAATTAAAATAATTATATTTATCAATTTATAATATCCTCCAATTATTAAATTAAGGAAAGTCACACACAGTCTTGATACAATTAAAAATAATTGGACAGTATTCTCTAAATCTGTCTCGCATGCGATGAACATAGTGAAGCATCAACTAAACAGTACTAACAGACAAATAATTTGAAAAGAGTTCACGAAACATTTCGTATTTATAATTGTCAAAAAATCCTTGATTGTTAATCTGACATTTCGTCGAACTTCAGCCAAGCGAAGTGAACGCAAGTGACTTGAAGAAGTGTACTAAATGGCGGCGAATAACGAAGGTCCATCAAGGCCGAATCTGTCGATGTCGGATTTATTATCGTTAGAAGTAAAAAGAGAAAAGAAAAGCAGGGCGCGAGCGTAACGTATTCCAATGACATCGTCAACTCCTGCCCGAGGGCGCAGCCCATTACGATTCACAACCCTTAAGCAACGTTCTTCGAGCCTTCCACCCCCCGGGAGGGGGTGGCATCGTTGAAACCCCTAACCGAGATAACGACTCCGCTTTATCTCTGCGCCAGCCGCCTAGCATAATACTCACTCGACGCGGAGTATTATATAAACGAGTGCAGACTCGCGAACCCACGGATCTGGGCCCTGATACGCGAATAGAAAGAGGGAGAAATGGTTGCTTTACGTTTCCTAGTCGACACACACGCGCGCAATAACGTGTATCGCGATAATTTACGCGTCGTTTCTGGCCTCTTCGTTTTCGGCTAACGACGAACCGTAATGGCCGCCATTGCGTTTTCGAACTCCTTTGACGTCGTTCGACCACGGTTACTCGATTCTGCTGCTGTAAGTTTTTAGGAACATCTTGGACTATTTTCGCAAGTTGCACTTTGTAGTCAATTTTACTCTCTTAAGAATTTTTAACCTTTTAGATAGGGGATAGCATCTCTCTGTACCACTATAGTAGCTTTCACGAGTGTCATCGTACATTATTATAGTGGCGTACTCTATTCACTCAAGTTTCTTTATCTTTTTTAATATTGTAACCATAATTAGTTAATTCTGACCCTTAAACCCTTCACTACTTTCACGAGTTTCGCTTTGTGGTGAATTTTACTCTTTTAGGAATTTTTAACCTTTTAGATAGGGGATAGCATCTTTCTGTACGACCACTATAGTGGCTTTCGAGTGCCGTCGTACATTACTATAGTGGTTCACTCTACTCACTCAAGTTTCTTTATCTTTTTTAATATGGTAACCATAATTAGTTAATTCTGATCCTTAAACCCTTCACTACTTTCACGAGTTTCACTTTGTGGTCAATTTTACTCTCTTAGGAATTTTTAATCTCTTAGGCACGATGGTGGATAACATCTCTCTCTACGACCACTATAGTGGCTTTCGAGTGACATCGTACATTACTATAGTGGCTCCCTCTACTCACTCGCTCACCGTTTCAATTCAGTTATCCTTCTCATATCTCTTGATTCGTATCTTTTTGCCCTCACCACGTTTTACAAGAGTAGTAACAAGTCCCACAAAAGTATATTACATGTGAACAAAAGCTAACGTCCAGTTTGGACCACCATCTTTGCACTAACGCACGATATGGAAACATTTGGAAATTACATATTCTGTGAATTTTCTAAAAGAGTAAATTATCAAAGTTAAAGAACATGTGTCTTTGGTAAATAGTAATTAGTTACTCCTGACAAATAAATCATACAATTTAATCGATTAAAAATCATACGTCAAAATTTTATTTCGGTTCAGTTGTGCATACACACACGAAATAATTAGCGTTTATAAAGTTGAAATTGTAGAAGCAATAAAAATCATTTGACGTGTTTTCATTCTATTACCGATAAAACCGGTATGTACTTTGGAGAATATGGTTGATACTCTTGGTATATTGGAAAAAGTTTATTACTTTTTACTACGCGTAATTCGTATTCTACGAATTGCTTTGCGTATTTTATTGTATATATTCCTCGAAAAACCTTTTTAAAAATATTACTCTAAAATCAACGTTTAATTAAATTATTTTCTCTCTTGTTTTTCTTGTTCATGAATTTTATTGTTTTTTTTTCACACTGAAGGTTTTAATAAATTGACTTTTTCGATGATTGTTCATGTTTTGTGGAGTAACGATGTTCTGTTGCTTTACATTTTTCGTAAAATTTATAATAAGAGCGTTTGTTCGGTGTTCGATGTATACTCGTTTGATTTTAATTACGCATCCCTCGAGGGATTTTTGAAGTCAAATCCTGCTAACTGGTTTAACGATCTGTTTGGAGTGTAGATTTGGTTCCTTAGGGATTGGTCAGATGAATTTCGTATTTGGGACAATTTACAGTCGATTTATGTTATAAGACTTATGACAAAATTTATAGCAAACTTATATTACAAAATTCATAAGAAATGTACCTCAAATAACTGAACTGCACAAGCAATGTAAACTATAAAATTCACAATAAATACACAACAAATAATATCTCAAATGTATAGCAAATTTATATTACAAACTTCATAACAAATATCCCTCAAATAATTAAACTTCACAAGCAATGTACACTATAAAATTCACAACAAATATACAACAAATAATTTCTCAAATGTATAGCAAATTTATATTGAAAAATTTATAACAAACATACCTCAAATAATTAAACTTCACAAGCAATGTACACTATAAAATTCACAACAAATAATATCCCAAATAACATTCCAAACTTATATTATAAAATTTCTAATAAAAATATAAAACCTCCCAAAATAATCAATTCACTTTCCAAATTAACAAATGCAATACCCGTTGCAATAAACAACTTCTTCACAAATCTAAAATACCAATAACACTTTACCTTAGCAAACACAGTAAAATAAAATAACAATATGAAATAATTTCAAACGTGATCTCAAAATATGATAAACCAATTAATCCATCTAATATCAGTATTCGTTGCTCGTACAGATAAGAATGGAACGTGTCCACAGTGCAAAATGTGCAAAAGAAAGATTGGCAAACAGGCGTTTTTCAAGTCCTATGTGGTTGCCGGACACGTGCGTTATCTTCGCCGCATTCGTCTCGTTTCCCTACGCCAATGTCGTGGGACCAGGATAAAAGGGGGATGAAAGTGGTGGAGGGTGCGACCGAGGGAAGAAGGGTGCTAGTCGGGGAGCACGGTAATGAGGGAATGCGTGCCACCCTTCTGATAAGGGTGTATCTCATGGCGGCGTCGGTGCACTCGTGTTTACATCGCGACGCACACTGCGTCACGCGATTACGTTCTCGTTTTCACCTTGTCGTGCTTTCGTTTCTTTTCTTTCGACGTTAATCACAAAATATCGATACAAAAGATCAAGAAACTTTTCGAGGCAATACATTCAAATTTTTAACACTAAACTGAACGAAATTCAAACAAAATAATTATAATCTAAAAATGTTCATGTTGGTCACATTTGAACTTTGATAGTAAGGTGCGTCATGATGTCATAAGGGAGTCACATTGAATAACTTAATGGGAGCCACATTGAATAATTTAAATACCTTCCTCACATTTCTGTGCCTTTAAGACAGTCTTCAAGAAAATATGAATAAATATTTAAATATTCTCATGAAAGTGTGAATAAATATTTTGTATGAAGCTTTCGTAGCTTCCTACATCAAAACCACCCCATACAAGATACTGAAAATAATTAATTAAGAAAACCATCAAAGACGTCGCAAAAAATGTAAAAAAAAAATTGAATTACTCAAAAATATGTCCACAGTTCATTTCTCTATACAAGTAAAATAGTCCAGCGCATAGAAAAGTATAAGAAAAAATTTGAAAATGTGTCCAGTCCCTATGTAGAGCTGTCCATAAGTGTCGTGTAGGTATCTCAGGCCGCGAAATGCAATTTCTTTTTTTCAGCGAACGCGAGCATCGTCGCGATGAATTATTGCAAATTGTACATTGTATAGCCGTGGTCGGGCGATAAAACGCAGGAAACTTTTGGAACTGGGACAAATGCGGTTTCTTGCGAGAACACCGAGATATAATGTAGCGGCTATTACAGCCTGAATTACAGGTTCTCTGCCCGCGGCTGGAAGCACGATGGCTCTGTATATAGAGGGGGGAAAAAAAGCCAGTCACGCGTACGTAGAGCAGAAACGCTGGAGGCCTCTTATTTATCGCAATTAGTTCCGTGCAGTTTCTTAGAAAGGCTGATTCTCGTCATTAGTTGAAATGCAGAACCGAGATCGCGGTTTTCTTCGAAACCGAACGCGAAGTTATTAATCCCGCGCTTTTTTTCAAATTGCAATTAATTCCCCGCTGCTATCCCGCCTACGCCCCCCGTACTCCTCTCCGTCTATCACACCGACCGACCGCCATTCCGCTCTGGCCAGTCGCGATATTAAATTGTTACGAGCGAGTGATTCACGGCTCGATCTCGTACACTGCGACCCCTGTGTATATGCCTTTATTGGGCAGACCAAGTCTGCGTCGATAACGCTTTTAACCTGTTATTAATTGGCCTTGTTGCCCGCAACTTTTTCACCTTTTTATATTCCCTTATCTTCCATACGAAAAATCTGCTCGACGGAAGCGTAAATTATTTCGCGTTCACCCTTTTTTTACATTTTTAACTTTAGGATCTTTTTTGGGGCGACATCAAGGTAGTAGATTTTTAAAAATATATATTGAGTTGCAAATTGCAATGACTCATGTGAATTTACAAAAATAAAAAAAAAATAGACGTCAAGTTGGCAGTTTTGGTATAGACGCTTATTACAAGATACTTAGTAGTGAAGGGTATAAGCAAATAATAATCAGAGTAAGGAATGTTAGAACGTTGTAATATTGTATCAAGTGTATGTCAGGTCAAATTTGGGGTGACCAAGGGTGGCTACAGTCATTTAATTACCTAACTACTATTTTGTTTTCGATACAAATCTTGTGTTGAATTAAACGAATCACACGAAGGTTAAAATAATATGTTAAGGGTTAAAATAATATATAAGGTGAAACCATAGGACAATAAAAAATATCGTGACACTAAAATAAGCTAAGTAAAATAAAGGTAGAGATCCGACAGTCAATTTGAATGCAGCTAATTTTTGATCTCTCGAAAGCATCCCCTTTCATCCCCTAAGCAACTAAAACTAACGGGGTACTCGACTCTAGAGCCCATTACATTTATTATTGTTCCCCCGTTTTAGCACGTAGAAAAGTTGGTTAATGAATTTACTATAAACCATTTGGCAAAAGCCTGGTAATTGGTATTGCCATGTTCGCGTTACATAAAGCCTGTGACCCATCAAGACGCCTAACGGACACGCGTGTATATTTATAATTACAAACGCGCATGCCACCGCGGTGTTCCCTTGTTCTTGCGAAAAGCATCATTAACGATAGTCGGTTGTGTTATAATTAATTACAGAAACGAAGTTACAACGGGGAAAACAACTTCAAGCCCGGCACTCGCTTTTACGTAACGTTTCCATCTCCGAACCGACGCCAGTTGCCAGTCCAAGTTTCGTTCTCCTCCCACGTCGAATAAAGTTTTACCGTCGAAAAATCAACGCAAACAACTCCTAACCGAGTATAAATTCTGGCTTGACCCGTAGTCGCTATTTTTCCCAGCTTATTCGCTGCCGAAGATATAATGTTTGCCTCATATTTTATTGTATTAAGTCCGAAAGTTCTGATGTTTCGATTGTCCGACTCCGAAGATTTTATAGAAATTCGATAAATATTACGTGTTAGGCAAAATTGGCTTTGTGGAATTTTTAGGGATTTATGAATCTAAGATTTTAGGGGTGGTATTTTTTTTATTTGGGGGTTTTAGAAATTTGGAGACTTGTCATCAATGTTTTTTGTATGCATAGAAGTTAAGGGATGTTTGGATCTTGGAAATTTTACGAAAGAATTTTTTGATTAAAAGAAATTTTGTTGTCAGTTATTTGCTAATTCTAGAACAAAGTTATTCTTGATCAAGAAATCTGTCATCAGTTATTTAATAATTCTAGAACCAAGTTATTCTTGATCAAGAAATCTGTCATCAGTTATTTGCTAATTCTAGAACAAAGTTATTCTTGATCAAGAAACTTGTTGTCAGTTATTTGCTAATTCTAGAACAAAGTTATTCTTGATCAAGAAACTTGTTGTCAGTTACTTGCTAATTCTAGAACAAAGTTATTCTTGTTCAAGAAATCTGTTATCAGTTGTTTGTTAATTATAGAACAAAGTTATTCTTGTTCAAGAAATCTGTTATCAGTTGTTTGTTAATTATAGAACAAAGTTATTCTTCATCAAGAAATTTGTTATCAGTTGTTTGTTAATTATAGAACAAAGTTATGCTTCATCAAAAAATTTGTTCTCAGTTATTTGTTAATTCTAGACAAAGTTATACCTGTATCAAAGTTACCTCAATTTCCTGTAACCATACACTTCTGAATTCTATAAAATTAATAACTGAGTACTATCAACAGGTACTATAAGTACCTGTACAATAAATACAACAAGTATTATTCAACTATACATAATCTTCTAACCTCGTACCTAAAATCCAGAGATAATGTACTGTTTCAAAGTAAATAAAAAAATAAGCAATAGCGTGTAAAAACAGAAATCGCAAGTCTACAGTACTTTGCGAATAAATCACCATTACGTGCTAGCAAATCTCCCTGGAAAATTAAGTAGCAAAATGTACGAGTGCGTCTCGCGTGGACCGGCAAATGTACGGCGTGAAGCATTATTTATAAGCTCTAAGCCGTCCCAAAGGCATCATGGATGGAAATCGCGGTCGTGGACCGAGAGGAAAACGGAAAATGGTCGAGACCAGCAGGAAAATAAAAGGGTAAAAATCGAGAAACCCTTACGCGTCGTCGAGAATCAATTCACCGAGTGACCGGCAGCTTTTATGGGCGACCATGGTCTCTCGGGGTCCGATATCGCCCAGTCAGTTCCAACGTCGTTCCTCTTCGATCATTGGCGTAACTAGATAGGGACTAGCTTGGGCCTAGTTAACTGAGGATTTCGGTATTTAGGGGAAGGATGTAGGTAGGGTAATTTTAGTTTAGATGGTTTTCAAAGATTTGAAGGTGTACGTTTTTGAGTTGTGGAAGGTTTCAATTTTTAATTGTGGAGTTATGGAATTTTTGAGTTGGTAGGAATCAAATTTTGATTGGAGACCTTAGGGAGAATTCCATAACTCCCCAATTCCATGATTTCCCAATTCCATAACTACCCAATTCCATGATTCCCCAATTCCATAACTCCCCAATTCCATAACTCCCCAATTCCATGATTCTCTAATTCCATAACTTTCTAATTCCATGATTCTCCAATTCCATAACTCCCCAATTCCACAACTCCCCAATTCCATGATTCTCCAATTCCATAAATCCCCAATTCCACAACTCCCCAAATCCATGATTTCCCAATTCCATAACTCCCCAATTCCACAACTCCCCAATTCCAGAACTCCCCAATTCCATAACTCCCCAATTCCATGATTCCCCAATTCCATGATTCCCCAATTCCATAACTCTCCAATTCCAACTCTCCCCAATTCCCTAAGTTCCCAATTTCACAACTCCCCAATTCCATAACTCCCCAATTCCCTAATTCCCCAATTCCACAACTCCCCAATTCCACAACTCCCCAATTCCATAACTCCCCAATTTCCAAATTCCCCAATTCCATAACTCACCAATTCCTAAATTCCCCAATTCTCAAATACCTCAACCATCCAAAACTACCCTAAATTCTTAAATCTCTAAATCCTCACTTCAAATTTCTAAATCCCCAAATTACTAAATTCCCAACTGTCCAAAAGTCCCTCAGCGTCACTCGAATAAAATTGCCTACACAAAATTCCTAGTTACGCCAATGCGTTCGATCCTCAGAGTCTCGGTCTTGTTTCGTTCTTTCGCCGCGAGGCAATTATCCTTAATTCGGTCCCGAGGACCCCTCCCCTCCTACGCTGCCAGCACCCTTGGTCCATGGGCGGCGAGCCGCGGTGACCATACAACCCTGTCCCCGTAAAAAAGGCGCAACGTCGTCCTGTCGGCCTGGAAGAAATGTCGTTCAATCTACATAATCATTAACAGAAAGGAAATTTATTTAATCCCGTGGCCGAAGGACTCGTTATTTCCCCTCCGGCTAATTTGAATACATTTCGCTCGCGGATGCTAAATTAGAATCCAATTTCGGTGTAATTTCGTGCTATTAAATGCGATCGGACCCAGCCTAGCCGTCTCTCTCGAACGGGACAGTTAGGACCCCGGTTTTCTATCCTTCTCGGGCACACCCTAGACCGTTTCACGAATTAACGATTCAGCACGCGGAGAATCCGAGTCTGGACCTCTTTCGGACTCTTTATGCTCCTCTGCTCCTCTTTTTGTCCGATCGAGCCCATCTCGTTAACTCGCTTCTCCCCAACTTCTTTGACGCGACACCGTTTCCGTGAAATTTAATGTCCCACGGTAATCGACTGTTCGATCTATACCCCCGACACCGTGAATCTTCGTGTCGATTACCATTGAAATATCCTTTTAATCGTAACCGAGTTTACGCGGGTTACTTAGACCCGATTTAGAGGCACCGATTCGATACGTCGTTTTAACGCTTGATTTAACGCTTTCACCGACATGGCGGAAAGGTGTATCGCAACATCTGGCAGATTTCACCTCGTTACGAGCATCGTTCGACGATCATTTTACGATCATAATCACTGCTGATCTATGCCTGCGTACGGCATGAACTTTGTAGTGAATGTCCCGTTCTTGATCAATTTTTTAGTTGAAGTTCTTTAGACTACATGGAAATGTTCTCTTTTAATATGTCTAGTATGGACAATATTTTTAGACATTTTTATTGTGTGTCACGATTAATGTAATTCTACTTTGTGTTGATTTAACATTTTTCTGTTTGTATGTTGTATTAAAATTTTACTTTTTTAGACTGCAAAAGAACCTTGCTCAACGTGCACCTCGACAGTGCCATATATCGGGAGTGTATCGTATTTCTAAAACAGTCCATTGAATATTAATTCAGAAATAAATATTAAGGTCCGCTAAAATGTATTCAATAGATGAGTACATGACAAGCACCTCACTACTGCAATATTGAAACTAACTCAATTAAGGAAGATCAAGAGTCATATTTTGCATTTAAGGATCCTTAACCGTGCAAATTGTAATTAGACTCAAACGTACCGAACAAAAACCTAACCATAAGACCATACTCGAATCAGGAGCGCAATTTCGTACCGTCATTATAATTCAAGGTGTTATCCCCACACGTGCTGTCTTTGTTTCTTGCGCCCTCTATTCTCTGATTTCTCTTAAAATTGAAAATCACCTGCGTTCAAATCGTTCTCAGATCCAACTCCGACAAAAGACGTAACATTTTTCCAAGTTAGAGGTTAGGTAAGGTAATTCTAGCAATAACGAATGCGCGTAAATTGACAAGAATCTTGCAAGTGAATCGACACCGGCGCACACATGGTGGAATAACGGAGGCCTCTCGACGAGGTATTAAATAATCGTCCAATCAACGTTCGAGCAACTCCCAAAGTCTTTAGAGGGCAATCTGCATGTTAAGAGGCTGTTAATGCCTTTTCGCCTAGCTCGGTGCTGCCCACCAGTACACTATGGTGCACACCCTTACACGATCTCGCTTGGATGTTTTACGTGTCGCGAACACGCTGTTTCACAGAGCCTTTTCTCTCGGCAACGACAATCTACGCGTAACCAGTTCTCTCTTTCTCTCCTCTCTTTTATCGTCGTCCTCGTTTTTCTCATCCGGACGCCCCCGCGTTCAGCACAGAACCGCGTGAAAGCGAGCGGACAACGACGGAAACCCGGTTCGAACGGCAATTTATGCGCGAGTCAATCAGCCTGGTAAATAGTAATTAACACCTTCGGTTGAAAGGGTGCGGGCAACTGCTAATGCGGGGAAAAATGTGATTTTGACCGTAGCGCGTTTCCACGAGATTGGAATAACGATTTTGTCGGCTGTTTTCGTTGCTTTTCAATGACGATGATTACTGGGTTGAATTAATCACGGTATGGTTGCTGTTCACTCTTCCTTTATGAATTTTGAGACCCCGGTTCTAAATAGGGGCGATAGATTTTCTGTTGTGTCTTTCTGGATTTGAAGATCTGATGAGCAAATATTCTAATATAATTCACAACTTGTTTTCAATATTTAGTGGAGGGTTATAGAATTTGGAGAATCTTGTACCTAGTCAGCATTTTAATTTGAAAAATTCTGAGCAACAATGTTAATGAAATACAACGCTAATTCACTACATTCATCTTGCGTCAGAGGATCAGTGCTATGAACCAAATCTCAAGAAAACCTTAAACCACACATTTTAATTTTCACAATCCCAAAATAATAATCGTATACCAAGTCCATCATTTTAATTTTTATAGTCCTAAAATAATAATCACATAACAAAGGCTTCCACAGCTTTTAAAATAACAATGACGTTGAAATATCGCAATATGAACGGTCGTCAGAGAAGAGGTATTTGGGCCGGAAGAAAGCGCTCGAACCGAATATAATCGTCGGGGCGTGTGGAAAATTTGAGGGTCCGCTGGATGAGACACTTCGCAACCACCTGTGGCATGGCGTTTCGAGAGCCGTTCGAACCTTGCGGGCTACCGACTGCTGGGAACGTGTATTATCGAATTTCCACCGATGAATCGAAAGTCTCGGTACGTCGCGTCGACTCTCGTCGAGATCGTCGAACGGAAGCTGAGCGTGAAACTGTTTCGGGGTCATTGTCGTTCGATGAGGCGAGCCTGGAAAATCCAGCACGCCCTGCTAAACGTTACTTTTCCGTACACTTGTCTACAATCTTTCGCAATTTCTTTGGATCATATTCTTTTACTGTCTCAATGACGGTTAGGTTAGGTTAGATTAGGTATTCACTTTGTCGATTTTTAACATTTTATTAATTTAACACTTCCTTATTCAAATTTTATATTTCTTTGTTCTTTGGTAATATTTTTTATGCTGGAAGTTAAATTTAGTTTAGCTAAAAGCATTCTTTCAACTATTATAATTTTATTCTGATATTTTTTACTATGTTCATCTAAAGTTGAAATTTTTAACTATATTCATGTAAGGTTGATTCTTTTAATTATTCTCTTTTAGGATTGGTTCTTTTATTTATGTTCATCTAGTTTCTTAATTTAACTGCTAACAGAGAATTCATTAAACTATGTTATATTTTATGTTGATATTTTTAACTATGTTCATCTAGGGTTAATTCTTTTAATTATGTTCATCTAGTTTCTTTATTCAACTGTGCTAACAGAGAATTCATAAAACTATGTTATATTTTATGTTGATATTTTTAACTATGTTCATCTAGGGTTGGTTATTTTAATTATGTTCATCTAGTTTCTTCATTCAACTGTGCTAACAGAGAATTCATTAAACTATGTTATATTTTATGTTGATATTTTCAACTATGTTCATCTAGGGTTGATTCTTTTAATTATGTTCACCTAGTTTCTGCTTAACTGTGCTAACCCAGCTTCATCTTCTCATCCACATACTATAACAAACATGATTTTATTTGTCATCAGCACTGACGTGTTGCTTCTTCATTGGCGATCGCTTTTAATTTACATCAAACCTGCCACGATAAAAAAAAAATTTCCACAGTGTTCGAAATCTATGTTGCTTTTCATCAAACTTATTATGCATCATCAAGCTTATTATCAATTTATTTCATTGAACGTTCAACTTAATTTTCAATTTCAAAGTGAAGTTACATTACACAGTTCAGCCATTAAGCACACAGAAAATATATCCATTATGGATGTTTATGGAAGCAGACATTTTCATGGATGTTTATGGAAAGACATTATTTTCATGGATGTTAATAGGAGTCTCGTACCAGGTGTTCCCCGAAGACTCGTTCGATTAGTCGTATCGAACAATAATTATTGTCATTAACGGTGGATAACCGGATTCGTTAGAATCCGTAGCCGATTCGCAAGGAGCGAGTTCCGCTAGGCATCCCTTTTAACGCGAAATCTGTCTCATTAACAATCTAATTAATAATCCAATTACGCGGCGAGATCCGCCTCCCTCTGGCATATTTTCACGGTAACTGGAAAACAATTCTGTCGGACGTTTCCCTTCTGGCCCGGTACATACCTTTAGGTGGAATAGTGAAACGGCGGGTACAAGGGGCTGGCGGGGCTCGGGGCTGTTGCCTCACCCCCCAGGAATTTAATAAGCAATTACCAGGGATGAAACGAGACGCATCTGTGTACCTGTATAACGAGAGCCAGTGTGCCGAGAGAGGAGGGAGAAAGAGAAAGGGACCGAGAGGAGTTATATGAACCCAAACAGAGGGATGAAGCGGCCGAAGGAGAAAGAGATGGTTAACGGAAGGGAGAAACAGCGAGAAAGGGATGCGGGAAGGTACAGCCGCGAAACTGTGTATTCTGACGGAACTTGGGAGAAACAAGAGAGGAACCCGGTACACAATATTCTCAATAAATTATGTTTGATTTGCACTATTTACACAAGGATGCGAAAAATCTTTGTTCGGGAAATTGTGGATCTACAATGGAGCCTCTGTTCTACTAACGAACTGTATCGTTACAGTCAACCACTATTTTAATGACTACATCATTTTGCAGATTGAAGATTTTGCTGTTTGAAAATTTCAGAAATTTCTAGTGCGATAGATAGTATAGAGATTCAGAAGTTTAAGGTGCTGAACATTAGAGAACTATGAAATTCAGGATTTAGGTTAAGTTAAAAATGTATAAAACTAGCAGATTCGTTAGTAAGGGAATTTGAAGCTTTTCGTTGATTTTGAGATCGGGAAAATTGGAAAATTGTCGAATTTGGCATCAGTCGACGTCGAAAAGGGACATACGTTGCAACCGAGTATACGTATGTCGATGACCCGGTCAATTAACCACGAAAACGGGTCGGTCCATGCGTTTCACCGGCATTTCCGACCGATATGACTTCCCCCACCCTTTATCCTTCAAACGAACGGTTCATTTCAAAGCGAACGAGCCACCCTTGCGCGGCCTCTCATTTCGAGTGTATCGACGAGCGCGTAATTGGACGCGGCGGATAATTGTTTTGCTGTCCAACGTCTCGCGTTAGCGAGCCTTTTAGACGCTCGACTCATTACCATTAAGTGGCGTCGATCGTTTTTTTGGTAGCTAGAAATCTCTCACGAGAAACGGCCGTCACGAGGCTCGACATCGGAATCGACGATTATCGCTAATTGGGCCGATACATTTTTTTTCGACGATCGATCGATCCAACGTGCTATTTGCGCGATGACGAACCGCTGTCGATTGAATGTCGAAAGGGACACACGTTCTAGCTTCTTTCTCGCAAGCGATAAATGTCCAATTTTGTATTGACGCTTTCTGCGACGTTAATTGATTTGTGCGGTTTTCGAATTGTCGATTTCTTGTTGCTTGAGAGGTTCCCAAGAATATGTATTCTGGTTGTACGATGTTGCGTGATACTCATAATTGTTGTATTAGGGAGTTAGAAATTTTTTAATTTTCAATTTTTTCATTTTTCAACTTTTCAATTCTTCGATTTTTCAATTTTTCAGTTTTTCAATTTCTCGATTTTTCAATTTTTCAGTTTTTCAATTTCTCGATTTTTCGATTTTTTAATTTTTCAATTCTTCGATTTTTCAGTTCTTCGATTTCTCAGTTCTTCGATTTCTCAATTTTTCGATTTCTCAATTTCTCACTTTCTCAATTTTTCAATTTTCCAATTTTCCAATTCTCCAATTATTCAATTTTCCAATCCTTCAATTCTTCGATTTCTCAATTATTCAATTCTTCATTTATTCAATTTTCCAATTTTCCAATTTTTTACTTTTTCAATTCGTTAATTCGTCAATTCATCAATTTTTGAATTCTTCAATTCTTCAATTCTTCAATTCGTCAGTTCGTTAATTCATCAATTCTTCAGTTCTTCTGAATAATTTTTTTGTTTCTAGTTATTATTGTACCGTTCTCCATTTTTCCTAGAAAAGGCAGATTTTATCCCAACCATACTCTTCACAGAATCAAAATAATAACACACACTAAACCACGTTTTCGAATCTTTTCGATTTCCAGTCCCTTTCAATCAACCGATCGAACTGCCTTTGACTTTGCTACCAAGTTTTTGGTACGATCTGCAATTACGTAGTTTTACATTGCAGTTCAGCTTCAAAATCGAAACGATACAAAGAGTACAGAAACGCAAAGGTTTCATCAGTACCGCTACATGGAAGCATACAATAAATTCTAACAACGAACAAATCTTTACCAAAATGGTCCAACAAATTCACGAAGAAAATACAAACGTGACTCTCGTATAGAATAAAGAAACGATCAAGAATATCCGTTGCGAATAAAATTTCGAGTCTCACAAAAGGCGAACGTAGGATATCCGTGAAGGAAGGCATCGATGTGTTCTTTATATGCAAAACATGCAAAATACATAAAATATGCAAATCGGAAACTACATTTATGCAACCTTAGCAACTATTACACAAAACAAATTACTGTCCCGACGTCGTTACCTCGACTGTACTTCATGAACATGTTCATTTGCATAAACATTCGTAGTCTACTCATGAACATACCCATGTTAATTTACATCTGTCATACTTGAAATTCGACTTCTTGTCCGCGTAACAAACCGAGGAACTTAAATTACATGATCGAGCCGCACGAGCATCGATGCCGCTCGCGAACACAGAATCTCGAACACCCTTTTTCTTACCGACGCTACCATATTCAGCGTCCTGAAACATCCCTTAAGCAACCGGCCGCATAACAACTAGATCAACGGCGGACTTCGGTGAAAAAAACGAGCGATTCAGCGTGTCCGATATTTTTCCTCGGGGATGTAACGAAACAGTGGCGCATAATTACGGGATAAAAAGAGGACGGGCAGAAAAAGGAGCTCAAAAATTCGAAACGACGCGACTCGTTAGCGAGGATCACCGTCCCGAGGATGAAAGCGGCCTGGGTAGATTTGCCAATTAACCCAACTCCGAGGCCCGTACTCCCTTGATTCGCCAATTTCTTACATAATTCATGCTCGTATTTGTTTTTAATCGGGATTCCCTGACCCCGTAAGGAAGCTGGAAACGAGCGTACGGCTCGGGACACCGGGACGATCGTTGATCGTCGCGATTAATTAATCGCGAGACGGAAACTTTGTGGCTGATTATAATTCGACGGCCGTACGGAAGCCGATCCTGAACATCTCGCTTTGGAATGCGATGATAATTAAAATTCGACGGGTAACAGACACTGTCCCCTCTTGTAAAATCGCTCCTGTTGCCTCGTTTTCTCCCTGCTCGGACATTAAAACTTATGTTCCATGTAGATTGAAACCGATGTCATATAAAAACCTGATCTCTATGGCGTACACGTGTAACTTCAATTTTATCAGTCGCTCGTTCGTACACCTTTTTGCTGCGAGGTGCAAATTGCGGACGCAGACGCGACTTTATAGCTTTGTAATATTTTAGGTTTCGAGTTTGGAATTTTTGGAGATGTACAAATATGGTGATAAGAACAAAATTCTTTCTGACTTCACATTCTATGTAACAAAATTTTGTCCTGCTTCTATCATACGTTAATATAAAGAATAGTTGCACATGTTAATCAAAGCTCCTTTCACCCAATCACACAGTAAAAATATGAAGACAAGAAATGTCAGTCAAAATTCTTTCAGACTTCACATTTCATATAACAAAATTTTGTTGTGCTACAACTGTCACATCTTAATATAAATAATAGTTGCACATGTTAATCAATGCTCCTTTCATCCAATCACACTGTAAAAATATGAAGACAATTGTCAGTCAAAATTCTTTCTGACTTCACATTCTATATAACAAAATTTTGTCCTACTTCTATCATACGTTAATATAAAGAATAGTTGCACATGTTAATCAAAGCTCCTTTCATCCAATCACACAGTAAAAATATGAAGACAATTGTCAGTCAAAATTCTTTCAAACTTCACATTCTATATAACAAAATTTTGTTGCGCTACAACTGTCACATCTTAACACTAAAACTACCAAACCAGTCAAATGACCGCTTCATAAGTTTCTTATTGTAAGGGATACATTTTGTTAACCCTTTGCACTCAAAGGTAATTTGATTGTTTACAAATAGCAACTTTAAAACTTAGTTAAAAAGTTAAATGAATGTTCTTGAGGTTATTATTTCTTTACTAATAATTTCCATTATTCTGTTTCACTATGTTTATACATCACACGTGTCATGTTATAGAATCAATTAAAACATGCTTATTTAAAATTATTGTATTAAATATAATGGTGACTGTGAGTCACCTCTCGAGTACATTCCTTAAAATCAGAATTGATTTTCATCAAGATAAAGAATAAATGTGTGAACTAATTTATGTTTGATATTTGTTTATTCATTTTGCAACTTCATTTTTAATTTCAAATTAAGTACACATACGTCGGTAGGTCAGAATAGTTGCACATGTTAATCCATGCTTTCTACATTTTAGTATTCTTGCACTTTACCTAACCGCCAATAGTAACAGAGCACAGAAATTTCAGAAGCTTCTCCATAGAAAACAGAAGTTGATTTTAAAGGGTAGCAGCCACAATGAGCCCGGGTGCAAGCGTCCAGGAATTCCTGCACCCTCCACCCTCGTTGCACGTCTAGCGCACGGTGGTTTGTCATTCAAGGCACGCCGCCATAATTTGATATATTAGGTACACATAAGCGACGGCTGATCGCGGTTATTAGGTTGGGTACACGGTACAACCGCCACCCCCAAACGCCACCCTGGCCACCCCCGGTCCCGTTCCAGCGACCCCTGACCCGTTCGCTGTCCTTCGCTATCTTCGTCTTCGCCCCTTCGCGCGTTGCTCTGTCATCCCTCTTGAACCCTTCTCAACCCTCTCCGACCCTCTCGTTCGTGTGTCGCACACGGAGCCGCGGAAACTCGTGGAAGCGCGCGCACCCTCTCTCTTTCCGAACGTACCCCTTCTCTCTTAGGGTCGAAACACCCCCCGTGCTTAGGGTAGACGTTCGCGGGGCTATTTGCTATGCGGCTCGTAGCCGCAAAATAGGATTATTATTATAGTCGTGAGCGGCAGTCCGCTGACGACCACCTTCGGAATTCTACGCTCTACCCACGGAATTTTAAAGTATTCTTTGACGTTCTGCGATCTTTTCGACTATTCGGTGTTATTCAGATACTCGCTACATTATACTTCTTTGACATCTAGCGGTTTTTTTGATAATTCGTTATTATTCGGACACTCACTACTTTATACACTTCTTTGATATTCGTCGACTTTTTGGAGAAACTCATTATACAGAAGCTTCATGGATCATTTGATGTTTATCGACTTTTTGGATGGACTCATTATTATACAGAAGTTTTCTAGATCACCCACTTGTCTGATGTCTGACGTCTTTTTGGAGACACAAGTTTTCATACAGAAATTCTTTAGCTCATCCAATTGTTGTACGTCCATAGATTTTTTAGAGAATCAAATTTAAGAATTATCATTTAAGAGTACTCTAACATCATCTACTTGTTTGACATCCATCGACTCTTTAGACAAACACGTTATGATATAAGAAGTCCCTGGGTCATCCATTTATTTGAAGTCTGACGACTTTTTGGATAAACTCATTATTATACAGAAGTACCTTAAGATCATCCACTTGTTTGATGTCTGACGACTTTCTGGAGACGCAAGTCATCATACAGAAACTCTTTAGATCATACAACTGTTTGATGTTCATCAATGCTTTAGAGAAATTCGTTACCATTTACGAGCACCCTAACATCATCTACTTGTTTGACATCTGTCGACTTTTAAGAGAAACACGTTATTGTATAAGAAGTCCCTGGGTCATCTACTTATTTGATATCTGACGACTTTTTGGATAAACTCATTATTATATAGAAGTACCCTAAGATCATCTACTTGTTTGATGTTCATCAACTGTTTAGAGAAACATGTTCTCATCAAGAAGCTCTATAAATCATATAATTGATCTAACAATTTTTTTATGGAGAAACTTATCACCTAAAAGGTTAACATCTGGAATAGGTTCGTAAACTGTGGTTCACAGACCTGCTTCTTGACGTTCATGAAATTTTGACATCAACTTTACAACCCCAACTTCTTGCTTCTATCTTCATAACTCATTTAAGAAGAGACCTACACATGGTCAAGATTTTTTATAATATATTTGTTGCTACTCTATTAGTTATTAATCTAACTAAACAATAACGAGTAACAATTTATGACTTCTTATGAAGAGTCCGTACACAAAAATGATGCTTCAATCACATAATGATACTTCGCCCCTAACATGCTCCTAGATGTAATTGTTTAATATTCATTCAATATTCAATTCATCAATGAAACTCATTATTTTCATGGCTGAATGATTAAATTCAATAAAAACGAAATTTTTCTTTTAACCATAAACGAATCGCGAGATGGTCAAAGCCCGCGAGCAAAGTAAACCACCCTGCACGTTTGCCCTTGGTATCGTTCGCTTGTGAAAATACTAGCAAAAAACTGGCGAATTAACGGTCACTCGCCCTTAATCCACGATATGCTCGTACGTTTCATCTTTTGCTTGCTCTCTTTCCTTTTCGTCGTTCATTTTGCTTGTCGCCCCTTTTCGGCTGTTTCGTTAACGTCACACCCCTTGTGCAAATTCATGTTGATTTTTCTTTGCGCCGAATGAATCGACACGGTTCGTTATTCGCCGATTTCACGAATTTACTCTTCTTTCTGCTTCCGGGGAGCAGCCCTTCTTTGGGAGACTTTTATCGGTGGGCTTTCGTTTTGTTTCGATTTTCTTTTAACGCATTATGGAAACGTTTTACTGTGGGAGATTCGAAAGGAACATTTTCTTTTTAAATATTTTTTATGAATCTGTTAGTCGATTAATGTATTGGGTAACAATTTATCTTTTAATTTAATATTAAAACTTACAGTTGTGTCTTAATTCTTCCTCTCTGGAAATTATTCATTTTATACATGCAAGTTTAGTTTGTAACTAAATAGAAAAAAGAGGGTGGAATTCAGGTGACTAAATAAGGAATTCATGTCACAAAATAGAGAAAAGAGGGTGGAACTTAGAATTCATTTTTAACTACCCTCTCAGTTTACATATAAAGTTAAAACTGTGTATACATTGTTTTCTAAAACCTACAAAATATAATATAATAAAATTGCTTTCAAGAAGAGTTTCAACCATCTTCCATTTCAACCACCCCTTCACCCTGAATTTTCAAACCCATTTATCTTCTACTAAATATAAAAATATTGAAATATCCTAAAATAATAAAATATTTCTGCAATAATGAAAGTAACCTGAAGTTAAAAACTCGAACGTCTAATTTTAGTCGAACCATCATTACATCGTGATACGTGTATTTTCCACGGTTTGTTAACGTTCCATTTCAGAAAACCGCAGAAAATACAACTTCATTATTTGCCACTTTATTTGCATCACGTTTTAATTATACTGGCCCAACAACATGAAAAAGTAATCCAGTTTCTTTGTACGAGCTATTTTCAGATCCATACACAGATACATGCTGCTAATTATATTCAACGAAGTGTTCTCTTCAAATATATAAATAAGCGAACAAGGAAGCGATCAATGGAGTTAACGTGTCGAACAAGGTTATAAACCAACGATTACGAAAAATACATTCGAATTCATCAGAGAAGTTTTATGACTCCGATAAATCTCGAGAGCAGTAAAACATTTTAATTGCGCGTTGTCTCGCTTTTTCTTCCGCTTCCCAATGAATATTTTAATTTACTGCGTATCTTAAAAGAGATGGCGCACGGAGATTTATCTTCTGTTTGCTGCGTAAATAACGCTAACGTTGAAAGTCGATATGCTTTATCGAATCATCGTAATTATACTGTTTAAAAATTCTTTATTGAATGAGAGGAATTTTTAATTATTTTTCGTTGTTTGAGGTACAAGTTTTGACTACACAATTTAGAAATTTAGAAATCTAGTGATTTTATAAGTGAAGTTTCAAGAATTAGGAATTGTATGATGGAGGAGTTTGAAGCTTAAAAAATTTCGGAATTTAGAAATTTTATAATTGAAGAATTAAAATCCCTAGAAATATCATAATTGACTAGTCTGAAAATTTATAAGCTTCGTGATCGAAAAATTTTATAATTGCAAAGCTCAAAAATTTAGAAGTTTAATAATTTTATAAGTGAAGTATAAAAATGTAGAAATTTTCTAATCGAACAAAAATGTGGAAATTTTCTAATCGAAAAAAAATATAGAAATTTTCTAATCGAAAAAAATGTAGAAATTTCCTAATCGAAAAAAAAAATGTAGAAATTTTCTAATCGAAAAAAAAAAGTAGAAAGTTTCTACCAAAAAATTGAAAAAGTAGCAAAAGATCAAATTAAGAGATAGATTGTATAATTCCATTCCATTGCATCCAAATAATTAAAAAATCACTTTATTGAAGAGAAACAGTATTTTTTCGAATCAGTCGTGGAAATAAGGACAATAAAGTCTTGACTTCGTTAAAAATGAAAATGGTTCCGTGACGTCGGTACATCCACCCGTTTGACGATACTCGGTCATTAGTGATTTTTCCATCGATTCTCGTATGCCTTGTGTTTCCGATCTTTCGACTCGATTTCCAATCGTGCTTCGTGCCAGTCGTATCGAACTGGCAACAGAAATAAAAAGCTATCACGTGTCAAAGAAACGAACGAACGAGATGGATCTGGATGATATACGAATATCCACATCGCTTCTTCACTAATTTTAGCGAAAAAGTAGTGATTCGTTTACGAGGCATCTTTGTCTATTGCTTCAAAATATACATAATACACATTACAAGAGATACATACTCGTAAATACTATTCAGAAATATTTTAAGTATTCAGTAACACTTTATACTTGTTTTATGAACTACAATGTTAACTTTGTACATAATGTATTGTGATGATATATTAATTTAGAATTTGTCATATAAGTCATATAAGTAATATTATGCACTATTTCAATTCACAAATATAAAAATGTCAAAATTCCAATATTCCCATATTTTTACATCCATATTGCTCTAAGTCCCTACATTTCTACATCACTAAATTCCTGAAGTCACAGAATTCCACATCACAGAATTTCTATATCCAAAATCTCTGTGAAGGAAAACTGTTCAGTTTCCAATAAACCCAAACGCAGATTTATTACCAGAAAAATTCTGGAACGAAACCCCATAGAAACCGCTAACGAACACTTCTGTTCCCCTGTCCTCGGCATTTACAGCGCAATGGTCAACAAAGTGTTCCAACTGTTACGATTAACCGTGACAAATCGAGTCCTCGTAAGCGAAGGGCACGAAGGGACGCTTGAAAACGCATAAAATACGGGGGCTGCGAGCGAGTTTTACGAAATTCGAGACCGACAGGTCGCAAACGTTCCGTTCCGAGAAACCAGCCTGGAGAAAGAAAAGACGAGGCAAAAGGAAACGATACGAGAGTTCCGGCTCGAGAGCAACGGTTCAAGTTATTTCCGATATGGCGGCATCAAACGAACCCACAAATCAGTCGAAAAGCACAGATTTGTCCGGGCCACGATTTAATTTGGCCCTGGATTAAGTTGTCCCTTGGTTCACCAGCTTGCGTCTCGGATTTATCGACGCTTATTTGCGGCACGCGTTCATTCTACATCTTTCGCTGTGACGGTTTAACTGCGAATCATTTCTGCACGATTTATTTTTGAGAGATTTTACGGGGTTCCGTAAATTGTGCAGATTCTGGAACTACGACGCATGGATATACGGGCGCGTGGAAATACAACGAGTCGAACTATGACGTGGGGAAGTATGGCGCATGTAACTACGGCGCGTGGAACTACGACGCATGGAAATACGGGCACGTGGAAATATGGGCACATGGAAATTAGACGCGTGGAATTACGGCGCATGGAACAATGACGCGTCGAACTACAATGCATGGAAATACGGGCGCGTGGAAATATGGGCGCGTGGAATTACGGCGCGTGGAACTACAATGCGTGGAAATACTGGCGCATGGAAATATGGGCGCGTGGAAATTTAACGCGTGGAACTACAATGCATGGAAATTAGACGCGTGGAATTACGGCGCATGGAACAATGACGCGTGGAACTACAATGCACGGAAATACGGGCGCGTGGAAATATGGGCGCGTGGAATTACGGCGCGTGGAACTACGACGCGTGGAACTACAATGCGTGGAAATACTGGCGCATGGAAATATGGGCGCGTGGAAATTTAACGCATGGAACTACAATGCATGGAAATACGGGCGCGTGGAAATTAGACGCGTGGAATTACGGCGCATGGAACAATGACGCGTGGAACTACGACGCATGGAAATACGGGCGCGTGGAATTACGGCGCGTGGAACTACGACGCGTGGAACTACAATGCATGGAAATACTGGCGCATGGAAATATGGGCGCGTAGAAATTTAACGCGTGGAATTATGGTACGTGGAAATACAACGAGTCGAACTTGTATGGCGCGTGGAATTACGGCGCTAATTGTCAAAAACCCTTGTTCTTTGACGAGTCTCCTGTCTCACAGCTCTAATGTGACTACCAATCTGAGTTTGTAAAAATACTTTCACTAAGGGTTAATAAACTACTAATATTAATAAAGTCGGTAATAATAAACTACCGTAATAAAACTACCATAACTACCAAAATACAATAAAATTTGCAAAGACAATAAATAAATATAAGAATAACGTACGAGCGACACTTACAGCTTACGAGATGTGTCTGCGAAATCGCAGCGGAAATTGCACGCGGAAGTTGTCGTTAAAATAATAACCGCATATGGAGGGAACAATCGGTTTTCCGATCGTGCAACCAACACCGGTGTTTTCTAATATTCCTTCGCCTCGTAACCGGCTTTCGATGTGATTGCCTGACTCCCCCTCCGATCTCCACCCCTCCCACCCTCACGACGGCGAATGATGGATCGACGAAGGTTAATTAGTTAGTGAACGTTGCGTTCAACATCCGCCGCAGTTTCCTGTATGGAATTAATTAGATTTTCGCGATTTTCAAGCTTGATCATGGAGAACCACCACTCGAGACATGGAAAACTCTTTCGGAGAAGTTTAATTGTTAATTAAAGAATCGTCCAATTACCTTCCTGTGCATTTTTATGTATCCAGTTATTTACCGTAACGAATTTCGAAATGAATGGAAATTTTGTTATTGTAAATTGGATTGAAAAATATGGAATGTTATTAGTAATTTATTATTGAAGTCTAATGAGATTTTATAGGTAGGTTCAAGTATATGAAACAATCTTTTAGCGGTGAAATTAGTAAAGTGGTCAAGTAACTAACTCATCAATTTTTTATGAGTAGAAATAGTTCTACATTCTCATTCCACGAGTCGAATTTTCACGCGCCTTAGTTTCACGCATTGTAGTTCTACGCGCCATACTTCCACGCGTCATAGTTCGATTCGTCGTATTTCCACGCGCTGTAATTCCACGCATCGAATTTCCATGCGCCCGTATTTCCATGCGTTGTAGGTCCACGCGTCGTAGTTTCACTCATCGTAGTTCGACGCGCCGTAATTCCACGCGCCGTAATTCCATGCGTCGTAGTTACACGCGTCGATGCTCTACGCGTCGTAGTCCCACGCGCCGTAATTCCACGCGCCCGTATTTCCATGCATTGTAGTCCCACGCGTCGTTGCTCCACGCGTCGTAATTCCACGCGCCCATATTTCCACGCGCCCGTATTTCCATGCATTGTAATTCCACGCGTCGTTGCTCTACGCGTCGTAGTTCCACGCGCCATAATTCCACGAGCTCATATTTCCATGCGTCGTAGTTCCACGCGTCGATGCTCCACGCGTCGTAGTTCCACACGCCGTAATTCCACGCGTCGTTGCTCCATGCGCCGTAATTCCACGCGCCCGTATTTCCATGCATTGTAGTCCCACGCGTCGTTGCTCCACACGCCGTAATTCCACGCGTTCGTATTTCTATGCGTACTAACACTGACACAACTTGCCATACAAAATAATATATGTGTAAAATAATATCATTACTTAACTGCATAAATCGTTATGCTCATGTGTAAATTGTTAAGAGCAAACACAGTTTTAATTAATGATATTACTGTTTTCGAATTAATCGACCTATATAATAGAAAGAAATTGTTGGCGATCAAGGATGTTTCTTGTAAGATAAGAGGCGCAAAAAGGATGCAAGGATACAGTAGAGCTCTATCGTCCGGGGGATCTGAAACGAAAGCGAAAGAATATCCTCGCGGACAAAAATATTCCCCAAGTCACGAAATAACAGAGGTGAGTTCGAGAACCGGTTTCCAGGAAGGAAAACGATACGCACCGTGTTAAAGGGTTAATACTCCGTCTGAAAACTTGGAACTTCGCAAAAGCGAATATTCATTCCTCATCTTTCTGATTTTTAATGGAAAAACATTTTTTATTTTTTCGTTACAAAATTGTTTCTTCAAATAAATCACCACCTGTCACTTTTAACTATTTGTTTAATTATATTATATTTTTATTGTCATTTTGTTAACTTTTTTTGTTATTGATTTCCATTTAAAAAATTATGATTTTTTTGTATAAAAAAGGCATATTCTATATTCTATAATTTTTAATATTTTTTTTTTTAAATAATTTTTCTTTTTCAAAGTTGTGTATTGTTGAAGTGAAAAGTGATTTTTAGTGTAACTCATTTGTTATTAAATTTTAATGAAAATATTTTGTATACTTTCTTTGTTAAACAATTATTAAATTATTATTATCATCAGTTAGTAAAGATTAAATAATTATTTTGTGCTGTAGATAATCATTATTAAACATTGTAGTATTGTACAGTACTTATTTTATATGTTTTATACATATATCATAATATTTTACATATATTATACATATATTAACATATATTAAACAACTTACACTATTATTACACTAATACTTTTCTTTCAACAATTTATTAACTGATTTAGTTTAACATAATTAATATTGCTGCTACAAATATATAACTGTTATTAATATTCGTCGAAACGTTCGAAAATGGAGGTTCCCCCTCGTTTGTCGTATTCGATTTAAATTAAGTGGCAATATCAGTTCTGTAAATTTGCAATCTTGTTCTCGAAAGATTAATTGTGTAACGTTGAATGGCGGATTGAACGTTGATTACTTTTCGAATTGAATTTTCGCTAAGCGATCGAATTCGGTACTCGCGATTTATCGAGCTGTCTCGAGCTCCCGCCAAACAGTTAGAAAATTCTAATTAAACTGATTGGCAAAGTTTTAACAAGGTATTACTCTAATGAAAGTACGAACTTTTTAGTAGGTTGGTACGCGTCAGGCTGACTTCAGCACGAATTATTTTCCTATTCAACAACTGATTCGAAAACTGATATCTTTTACGTTCTCTGCCAAATGTGCAAACACTATGCAAACATGTGAGAATGTCTTGTACTCCTTTAATAATTTCGTGCCGTTTGCTTTAATACATTTTGTAGAATTTTATTTTACGTTCACGAAAAATAAATTTCACATTGAATTTACAATAATTTCTTTATTTTGATGTTTTATAAAATCATTTCTCTTTTCTGTCTCACGTTGAATTTAATAAAATATATTAACAATGTATCATAATATGATATAATAGTAACAACACATAATAACAATATACTAAAAAATTACTATATGGTAACAACAAGAAATAATAGTATCAATATACAAAAATAATACCACACAAAACTAACAAATAATAAAATTGTCACCACAAGAAAAAATGACATAACCCCTTAAAAAATTGCCCACAATAAATAAAACAAAAAAAAAAAGAAATATAAAGAACAATTTCTATCACTAAAGTCGCAATTAATTTATCGAATTATACTTGTGTATTCAACATGGCGTCATGATGACGTAGTCGCAAACGCGCTTCAAAGAAGTCACCTCGCAGGTCGAATCCGTCATGTTCAAAGAATTAACGTGTAACACGAACGTTTGTTACCGTCGTATCCGTGCAAACGTGGAAGCCATCGACGACCCATTCCCCGAATATATTTGCAGAAGTACGACTCAAATATCACGTTTGATTCCGCAGCGGGCCGAGTGATGATATTTGGACAGCGAGTTGGACGGTTATTCAGAAAGGGCTTGCTTGAACGCGTGCTGCTTCGTCCATGTGTGTCGAATGTCTTTGTGACAGTTTATCGAATAATCGTGGATAATGTTGCTGTTTCCTGCTTACAAACGAACGTGGA